>NC_133622.1:254752474-255017474 GCF_048593235.1 Sminthopsis crassicaudata
GGGTAAGCCCCTGACCCGGCTGCCTCAGTTTGCTCCTCTGTAAAATGGAACACCCCAGGACCACATCCCAGCAGGCTGTTTAGTCCCAAATGAGAAGATACTGGAGACTCTCTGGAAACCTTAGCACCCAGAGAGACTGTAGCTGTGAGATTCTTCACGGGGGGTTCGGACTCTGCCCCCCCCCCGTGTGAGGGGGGAGGGAAGGGAACCACTTCAGGTGGAGCCCCCAAGTCTCCCTCACACAACAGCCTGGTTGGACAAGAGAAGCAAGCCTACTCCCTGTCAGAGTCAAGTTTTGACTCTATAGTAATTAGCACGATAAAAATAGACTTTCCAAACCAGCCCCTGCGCCCCCAGCGGAAGCCATTTCCCCAAGCCCATCCAGCTCCCCGAGCAGCTGAGATGGCAGGAAGGCGGCTGTCGAGGGGCAACTGCCCCGCGCCCGTCCTGGCCCGTGCCCGTCCTGCCCGCGCCCGTCCTGCCCGTGCCCGTCCTGCCCGCGCCCGTCCTGCCCACTGGGGCTTGTCCTTCTCTCCCCTGAACGATCCCAGCCGTCTGCTCTCCCCGGGCAATCACGGCCCCAGCTCAGACTCCCTTTTGGTGAGCAGAGAGCCCATCCCTCTAGCCACAAGGGGTGTCTGGGGACCTGGTGGGACCCCCGAACGATCAGTGAAAGGTCCTCGGCGCGGCTCCTGGGGCCCTTTCCACAGCCCTTAGTTACCACTAGCTTGGGCATGTCTTTCCTCACGCCCATCCCTGCAGACGTGCCGTCCGATTCTTCCGAGAGCCCTCCCTCTGCCGCTACCGGGGTCACCTCCCCCAGCGGGTCGGCCCCTCTGGACACCTCTGTCCGCCTGGGGAAACTCCAGCCGCCCCGAGGTGTTTCAGGAAGAGCCCACTTTGGCCTTGGAAAGAATGGCTCCGTAGGAGGTCCGGGGCTCAGGAGGCAGGGACACAGAGACAGCCCCAGCACGACCTGTTGAATGGCACGGCACCCACCCGAGCCCGGCCGAGCCTCCCCGGCCTTCGGGAGCCGCCCCGGGGCGGACGCTCACCTGGCTCGGGAGGTGCAAGGGCGGCCTCCGAGCGGGGCAGACGGTGTTGGCAAACAGGCCAGTGATGGACGGTGGTCCCGGCCAAGCGAACCCAGCTGCAGCGCGGCGAGCCCACACCCTCTCTGACTCCCTCGGAGCCGCCCCCCATGCCCTGACAGACACCTCTCAGAGACAAGCGCCCCTCCAGGACCCCCATGGGTCAAGGCCGAGTGCTCCCTGAGCTCGGAGGCCTCCCGAGAGATGCCCTTTGCTCCACCTCCCTTCTGCTTTCCCCGGCTTTCCAAAAGCCTCCCGGTCCCCCTGCCCAGCCTTTGTATGCCGCAGCTCCTGGGCTTCTCCAGGGGAGGGAAGCTTTGCACTCTGAAGCAGCATCTGCTGCTCCCCTTTCCCTGAGTGTTCCCCAGCTGAGGCTGGAGCAGCCGGAGAAGCCCAGCGACGGCCGCCGGGGGAAGGCTTTCCTCCCACCGGGGCCAACCTTGCCAGCCGGGGCCGGCACCCATCCCCCATCCTGAGGGAGAAGACCGAGGGGGGGGTCGGCGAGGGGGGCGGCGGATGCATTTGCCCCCGAACGTAATCGATAATCTTTAAAATCCGCCGGGTGCCCAGATCACGGTCAGGAACATCTTACACCAAACACAATGGCCTCGGCTTTCAGGGACTGCTTCTGGAAAGAGGCCAAAAGGGGTTTTGCGTTGCTATTGTCAAGGTGGGCTAAGGGGTCGAATTCCAACCAGAAAGAATACGGGGGACGTTCAGCTCTTTCTGAGGGACCTCCTCCCGGGAGATCCTTCCAGTTTCTCAAACAGCGGGGGATCGGGAGCCCAAGGAGCTTTCTGCTCTAGAACAAAGGCTGGGAAACACAGTAACTTGGAAATCTGCAATCCGCCGAGATTACAGTAATCCCGTCCCCCCCAAACACACACACACACACACACACACACACACACACACACACGGCAGGCAAGCGGAATCTGGAATACGAGCCATCGTTTACAGCCACTCTAAAAGAGCCAAAGCCCAAGGGACCACTGGCCAAGAACACAACAAGTCCAGAAAGTTAGACAATACCTCCAAAATGAACTTTCTTCTTGAACCTGGAATTCTCAGCCATCATTTCTAACCTGGGTGTAACCATCTCACTCGACTTTCTCACGCTTTTCTCTTCCTGTGCAGAAACCCACGGTCTCCGCTGGTTACATGACTTCAATTGACTATTGTCCGTTCGTCAAAAAAGAGAAGAGGAAAGGAAAAAAAAGCCGCAGCCCTCCAATTTCCCAATTTAAAAAAAGAAAAAGAAAAAAAAAAAAAAGAAAAGAGAGGAAGGAGCTGCCTTCCTTCTGTGTGCTTAATCCCCAGTGAGATTTACAAAAAAAAAAAAATCTTACTTTTAGGTTTTGAAAAGCTGCATCAACTGAAAAGTCAGGTCTTTTACACAAGTTGTAAGCTCAGAATAAGAGCCCCCAGCCTTCCACTTCTACACTGTACCAGCAGGGCTTTTTTTTCCCCCTAGTGCTGGTTTCCATGGAAATGCATCAGTCACTAATCTAAATAAGTGAGGGTGAAGGACGCCTGAATACCCTGAGCAATTACGCATGCCACTGGAGAGGCAAGGCAGTGATTCAGCCAAGCTCCTCTCCCAGGGGGAGGCCGCCGGCCGCCCGATCATCGACTCCCCCGGCCGGAGCCCCGGTTGCCGGGTCCTGGGGTCACTCGGCCGGTGGGGGGGGGTCGGCAAGCCCACGTTTTCCCAAATTGGCTGATTTTCAAGCAAATCATTCAAATAGGTTTTTGAGAGTGGACAGTGGAGAGTGGAGAGTCGAGCTGAGGCGGCCAGTGCGGGGGGGGTGAAAGTGGGGCAAGGAATTGTGAGGGCGGGAACGCTGGCTGAAATGATGAGCCTCCTGACTAAAGCAGTGAGGAATAAAGTGCCATTTACAGGGTACTCGAGAGCTTGAAAAGCACTTTACAGTCATTGTTTCATTCAGCCTGAAAACGACCCAGTGAGGGAAGCTGGATCATCACCCCGGTTTGGAGATGGGGAAACGATGGCTCACAAAAGGAGTCGTCTGCCCAGGGTCACTGAACGAGAGAGCGGCAGGCTGGGAACGGGGTCGTCCCACTTCCAAGGCCGCCGTTCCTTCCTGCTAAAGTCCTGGAGCAGCAGGAAAGGTTTGAACTCAAGTGATCCGTGTTCAGATGCTACTGAACTGTAAGGAAAGAAGCCACCGGGCGCAGGTCCTGGGCACAAAACTGCCCGGAAGCAGGCCGAAATCTCCAGGATTTTCCTTCCTTAAGAGGAATCCTTTTAAGCATTGAAATCAAAGGGATGTCCATCAATCGGGCGACGGCCAAACCGTGGCGTATGATTGAATGGAAGATTATTGCACCCCAAGCAGAACGATTTCAGAAAAAACCTCCAAAGATTTACACGCACTGATGCAAAGTGAAGCGAGCAGAACCAGGAGAATATCGTATCGGTCACAACAACACTGTTCAATGAAGAACTCCAGCCTTAGCTATTCTCAGCAGCACAATGACCCAAGACAATCTCAAAGCCCACAAAGGAAGCACTTTATCCGCCTCCAGAGAAAGAACCGACATTGGCAATACAGAGACAAGTGAACTATGTTTCACTTTCTTTCAGTTTTTCTTTTATTTGAATCTTCTTTTTAAAAAATGACTAATATGGAAATGTTTTACATAATCGCATACAAATAACCTATATCTGTTTGCTTACTGTCTAAGGGAGGGGATAGGAAGGAACAGCATTTAGAACTCCAAACTTTAAATAAAAAAGTTCACTTTTCTAAAAGTCCCTTTTATAGATTTTGACCCCCACGTTTCTCACTTGATCCTGGAGGGGTGCAGAGAAGGACCTGGGGTCCACTTTTCCCTGGCTGTCACTTCGCTGCAATGACCCCCCACTTCCCCACTGCTGGGGAGGGGAGGTGCTCTTGTGTGGCAGAGGAAAAAACACACCAAGGAATAGAAAAGACACGCCATGAAGGAAAGCCAAGGAGGTGGGATGGTTCGGGCGCAAGGTTTGTTAGCTGTGACCACAGACACCAGCAACGAGAAACCCTCCGTGGCGAGGCACAGGAAAGAATCTGGAGGAGCGGTGCAGTGTCCGCACGGTGCAGGGGACCGCCAACTATTTAAGAAGGTCGTGCAGAACAAGAAATTCGGTTTTACACACATATATTGTGTCTAGGATATACGGTAACACATTTATTATGTATGGGATTGCCTGTCACCTAGGGGAGGGAGTGGAGGGACGGAGGGGAAAATTTGAAAAAAATGAATACAAGGGATAATGCTGTAAAAAAAAAAAATTACTCATGCACATGTACTGTCAAAAATTATAATTATAAAATTAATTTAAAAAAGAAGGCCATGCAGATATGATTGTACCAGAGGCTTTTTGGCTTATTTGTCTGCATCTACACATATTTGATAAACATTTTCTATGTGCCACATGTCAAATGCTAAGATACAAGAAAAGGAAGCTTATATTCTAATTGCAATTAAATTAACAATATCAATTAATGAAAATGAATTTAAAAAGATAAAGAGATTGGCTTGCATGATCCAAGAGGAGGGACAGTGGGTTATAATGCTGAGAGTCCTGGAAGTTAGGAAGACTGGGTTTAAATCCGGTCTTGGAGCCACCCTCCTTAAGTAATCATAGACTTTCATAGCTAAACCTCAGTTTCCTTATTTGTAATAATCACTTCCACACTCTCCACACCATGAGGGCCCAGTGAGATGAGCAAAAATGCAGGGAAAGATCTCAGCCTTTGGGAGTGAAGAGAGAAAAGGTAAGGAGTTTGGTGGTTATCAGGGTCTTACAATTCCAGACTGGGAGAGGCTTTGGTCCAACCCGTGCATGGCAAGGAAACCAGGCCCCCACATCCTGGATGAGTGCCCAGCCAGCCTTTGCACAGAGATGCCTCCTGCAGGTGCCCAAGCCTGTGTTCTGTTTCTCTGGCCCTGCAATTCTCAGGGCTTGAAATCTCTAACGAGAGCTCCTGTCCAGTCATTACTATATATAGACAGGGGGCTTCTCTCTCTGTCATGGAGGTAGTCCCGGGATAAAGGACCGGATGGTCTTGGGCTTGCCTACCTGGGGTCGTGCCAGCCCGTGGGGTGGGGGGTGTACCCCAGAGCTGGTTATTCTGGGTCTCTGGCAGTTAAAAGATCCCCATGACCAAGAAGCCCAGCTCATCGGCCGTCTCCAAGGACACGAGACGCTAGCTTTAAAATGACCTTTCAGAGACTGCTTCATGTTTGCATTTCCTAATATAACTATCACGTACATCCTATTTATCACACAGTATCCTGGGTCCCGGGGCCACAGACACAAAAACACAAGTAGCCTGCTTTCAAGAGCCTTCTATTTGTGTGTGTATGTGTGGGGGGCAGTAAGTGTGTGTGTCTATGGGGATACAGAACATTGTGTTCAAAGCATAGTAAAAATGAACTTATACACGATGGGAAACCAAGGCAATTTCAGCAGGAACACATCAAAGCAGGTTTCCTGTAGGAGGCAGCACTTAGGAGTCATAAGGTAGGGGTGAATTTCAGGCCCAGGGAAGGGCTTCTGTGAAGGGTGGGAGATGAAATGCTGTCATTTGATCCGTGAGAAGCCCAATTTAGCTGAAAAACAGCATAAAGTAGCGTTGCATATAAACAGCCTGGAAAGTCTGGAGGCAGATTTTGAAGGGCCTTAAATGCTAAACAAAGCTTATATTTGTCCCAGAGGCAGGGAGAGCCACAGGAGCTCTTGAGCAAAGGAGTGACCTCGAGGCCTGTTTTAGGAACATGAGCTTTTCAGCTCCCTGGAAGCTGTTTCCCACTGATTCATCTTCTGGCCTGAACTCAGAGTGTTTCAGGGATGTCTGCCATCAGGTCTGAGGGGAACAACATATTCCTCAGAATGAGCGAGCCCAGCCACCTGCCCAAAGAGAGGGGTCCGAGCAGAATGGGGCTGACTGACCGAGACAGAGCTCAGCCATCTCTTTGTCCAAGCGGAGCTCCATCTCTGCAGAATCAGGGAAGATATTCCCACTGAGGCACTGGGATCCCACCCCAGGGACGTCTGAACTTAGGAGACTCTGGTCATGTCTTGGGCAGAACGTCTCACGTTTCATGCTTCCTCCCACACAGCAGAGTCGTTGAACGCTTCCTCGGTTGTAAAATTACAGACACATCAGCAATTTTCTTTCCTTTGGCCTTAGCCCAGTTTTCAATTAATTAAAAATATGAATGATCAACAGGAGTACATTCCTGAACTAATCAGGGAATGAACCTTTACAGCCCAAAGCAGAACAGCACAGTCGGCAACAAGTCAATTCAAGAAAAGACTCACTAAATGCCCACTTGATGGAAAGTCATGTACTTCTAGGTGATGAAGACTTTATCCCCATGGGCAGAGCACCGGGTCAAATATGGAGTTAGGAGGATCTGAGTTCAAACTCAGTTTCCAATAATGATTAGCTGTGGGAGCCTGGCCAAACCACTTAACCTCTCTCGGCCTCAATTTCTCATCTGTAAAATGAGAGGGTTAAAATGAGAGTTGCCTTCCAGCTCTAGATCAATGGTGTCACAAAGAGACGCAAGATATATCTCCAAAAGAGCTTCTTGTTGAATGCAAAGAGACATGCAACTGGGAATGGGGAAGGACAGAAGGATTTTATTTAAACTCCAGCTCAAGAATAAGGAGGTGATATAGCAGACTGCTTGCTGTCTTGGGAAAGGGGGAGATCAGGGAGGGAGGGACAAAGAAATTGGAACACAAAGCCTTACAAAAGTGAATGTTGAAAATATCTTTACATGTATCTGGAAAAATAAAATACCATTGAGAAAAAAAAAAGAATAAAGAGGTAAAAGTTCCAGTCTGTCCAGGCCTGGCCACATCACATTTGGAATTTAGTTTTTAGTTCAAACGCTGCTTAATCACTAAGCATTTATTCAGCACTTATTCTGGATCAGGCCCTGTGCTGAGATCTGGGCTGGGAGCTGAAGACCTGAAGGAGGAGGGGAGAAAGAGAAGGGGATGGAGGAGGGAGAGGTTGTGTAGGTAGAATCAATGAATCATTGTAATAAACTGAATGTGGGGATGAGGGGAGAGAGAGAAAGCAAAAGATGCGAAAGAGGCTGTAGAGAAAACATGAGTAAAACCGACTGCCTATGGAGAGAAGACAACAGATCTGAGAGATGTCAAATGATGAATAGAACGTGGATGAAATGGGGAATGAAGGGAGGAAAAGAATTAAGGATGACTCCAAGCTGACTAATGTGGGTGACAGGGCAGATGCTGGTACCCTAGGAACACAAAACTAGCATGGCGGTGAAGGCAGCGGGGCTGGAGATGTCTCTGGGACAGAGGGAGCTGTCCAGCAGGGAGGTAACCACACAGGACTAGCTCGGTAACTCTGTTTCTTCATCAATAAAATAGGGATAGTAAGGAACGCCCAACTGGGTTATTGTAAGGTTTAAATGAAGTTACATGTCTCCAGAGCCTTGTAAATCTTAAAGCATTATCTAAATGTTGAATATGGAGCTCAGCAGAGAGACTGGGGATGAATAGTGTTGGAATAACTGAGTGTAGAGATAGTCTGGGAGATTATTGAGATATTCCCACGCAGATATGGAGGGTGGATTAGGGATAATTATTCATAAAGGAGACAGAAGTTGTTAGGATTACAAGGTGATAACTCAGGTTGTCTAAACAATTCTCTAGCTCAGAATTCAACCTTTGGTTCAGGCCTTTGAAGGCAATTTGCACCTTTGGACTTCTGGGGGAGAGTTTACATGTTTAAAAGAAGTTTGCACTTTTAAGAGGAGCAAGTTCATTGGTTGAAGTATTTCCTCAGGCCCCGTTGAGTTCTCACATGCCCATTGTCTTCCAGGATAAAAGAGGCAACATTGAGCCTGGAGGGTCAGTAGAGTTGGGATGGCAGGCTGGAAAGAGAGAGTCTGGCTGGAGGCTCCAGAAGCTTCCCAAGAAACCTGCTCACAGAGGAAAAGATTTTACAGAAAAGAGATCTCCTCCCAGAGAAGGATTACAACTTAGAGACGACCGGACCTTTACAATTTGGCGCCCAACGTGGGGCAAGGGCTTTTGCTTATCCTGACAAAGACTGATTCTGAGCCCTTCAGAGGAGCTGGCCTGGACCTTCACAAGAAGTGATGTGGAAAGTAAAACAAAAAACAATGTCACAAAAAACATAGGACAAGAAGGGAACAAGAAAGAGTGCCCAAGACCGCACAGAGGTCTAGAAAGACGGAGCCTGAAACAAAGATAATTTAAGGTATCGTTGGGAACCTTGGAGAGAGTGTTTCAGTCCACAGGAAAGGTTGGAAATCAAACTCTGAGGGGTTGAGGAGTGAGTGGGATGTGAGGAAGGGAAGGCAACCCATGTAGACAGATGTCCTAGGAACTTGTCTGTGAAGGGGAGAAGAGATTGGAGGACAACAGCTTGAGGACATGGTAAAATCCGGAGGCGGGGGTTGGACAAAGAAGAAGACCATGAGCGCTTTCTGGAAAAACAGAGGAAATGACCCGGAGACCAGCAGATGACGGGAAGACTCTGGACTTGGTGGCAGTGAGAGATGGAGTAAACATCAGACAGATCACAACTGTCGCTCAGTGATGGCAGCAGGGGAAGGTCTGGAAACGACAGTGGAAGCAAGGAATCTGTCTTCTCTTTCCCTTTGGTTCGTTTCTCACCGTAAGTGAAAATCCAACTACATCTTTCATGGTTTTCATCCTATAATTTGAAACCACTCAGGGCCCATATTGGAAAAGCCCCCATTGGTTACACAATCAGGACCATTAGCACCTTCTCAAAGATGTGCCAGTTTCTCTGACCTCTTCTGATGGTGTTTTATCTTCGATGTTAGATGACATTCAATTTGGAATATTCCCCAGCCACAGAATCACTGAATATTAGAGATTGCAAAAGAGACAGATTTCCAGATGGCCTCTGGTTACTGCATCCTGCTCTTTTAAACACATTCAGCAAAATCTAAGAAAGTTCTGAAATACATCATAACTTCATTCTTTTTTTTTTAATGGCCAAATTTTAATTTTTATTGTTTATTGTGATTTCACTGGGATACAGAACTTTTTTTTTATTAAAGCTTTTTATTTTTCAAAACATATATGTGGATAATTCTTTTTTTATTTTAATTTTAATTTTCTTTTGCTGAAACAATTGGGGTTAAGTGACTTGCCCAGGGTCACACAGCCAGGAAGTGTTAAGTATCTGAGTCTGGATTTGAACTCAGGTCCTCCTGACTTCAGGGCTGGTGCCCTGTGCCCACTGTGCCCTCTAGCTGCCCAAAAACATACACATGGATAGTTCTTCAACACTGACACTTGCGAAACCTGTAACTTCATTCTTAGTGATATTCAGTGTCGATATTAAGCAATGGAAACCTTTTACAAGATAGCCAACCAAGGCTGATACAAACTATTATTTAGGCTTTAGAAATTAGCATCCAAACCCTCTGTATGTGTCATCTAAGAAAATATATGCTTGTATTTAACATGTATTGGACTACCTGCCAGGTAAGGGAGGGGGTGTGGGAAACGGGGGGAGAAATTTGGAACAAAAAATTTTGCAAAGGTCAATGTTGGAAAAATTACCCATGCATATGTTTTGTAAATAAAAAGTTTTAATAAAATTAATAAATTTTTTAAAAAAGAACATACATGCTTAAGCTGAAGAAGGGGAGGAAAGTGAGGGAAAAGCATGGAGATTAACTCTTCCTATCATCAATTTTAGAGATTTGGAAAGCGAAGTCCAGAGAGGCGAATACATTTCAACCCACGTCACACAGGTAGCAGCAAAGTGCGGAATCCAACCTAGGCTGCTTTTCACCTCGCCACACCGTAAGACCAAGCTTCTTCCTTGAGAAATGGGAATGAAAGCACCCAGTCCTGGAAAACTAGCAGCAACCCTCGGAACGCATCCTCCCTGTGGCCCCAAAGCCGCCTCCGAGCAATCAGGCCCGAGGAGACACCCGCCATTTGAGCCATGAGAAAATGCTCCCGGGAGAGGCGTTTGGGAGTTCATTACAAGCCCCATGTTCTGAGAGAATATTTAGGCTAATAACTTTTGAAGATAATCATTAGCCTAAATAACACCGGGATGAAAGGAAGCTGAGTGGGGTGTGCATGTGTGTGAGCCCGGGCGCGTGTGTTTAACACATCCCAGGATTTCGGTGAGTCAATGTTTCTCTACAGTATTTAGACACGATACCGACACCCCAAACCAGAAGAACTCAAATTATTTACAGCTGGCTGTGTGTCACATTTATAAAGTGAGTCACTTGGTAATGTTGTAGGACTCAGAAACCAAACCGACAGGATGGTTCTCTGAGACACCAGAGGAGGAAGGCAGACAGAGCCCAAGGCCGTGGAGGGGAGCGTGGCCCCTTCCAAAGGCTCCGTTTTTAGCGGTCCCGGCTCTTCCCTCATTTCTCCTCTCACTCAGGGTCCTCAGGGATCATTTCAGGCTTCATGTCTGCATGGCTGAGAACATCATTGACCCAGGCCATTCATCTCATAAATCACAGCAATAACTCACTTTTCTACAATGTTTATGGATTTATGACTCATTGAAATATGATCTCTACTTGACAGGTAGGAATACGGAGACTCTGAGAGAGCCAGGGTCTTGTTCCTCCCCACACAGCTGGAAAGCGTCGCTGGTTCAAGGCCAGCCAGCCCTCTCTCTGCCATGGTACAGAATCTCACTCATCAGACAAAGACCAGGAGGGAGAGTCGATGCAGATGAGCATGGGTGTGCTCAGGAAAAGTCCTCCTGGTTATCGCTAGTCATCCTCCAACACGGCGGAAACTACGGCCTTTCCTCAGCTCTGATTAAGGAAGGGCTGGCAACAAGCTCCAAGACAATGAAGCCCCTTGGGACTTCCTCCCCAAGGGTCTGCTCTCCACTGACACAGATTGCGACCTTTCTTTCCAGAGGCTTGTGTCTTGGGAACCACTCTGGCTGCCGTAGGGAGACCAGCACGCCAGTGGTGGAGGAACCACTCCCAAATTAATTTACCGGTATGTGGCCAAGAGTCACATAGAGCATTGTTGGGCTCACCACCCTTTCCAAAGCACCCCAAGTGTATTTTATGATGAACAACAATCTTACTAATAATAGCCAGGATTCATATAGCTCTTCAATTTTATAAAGCACTTTATAGACAGTATCTTACTCGATTCTCACGACAACCCTAGAGAGGGAGGTAGATGCAGTTATTATCCCCATTTTACATATGAGGAAACTGAGGCAAAAAGGAGTTAAATGACTTGCCCAGGGTCACATGGTCAGCATCTGAGGCTGGCTTTGACACCTGATTCTAGGCCAGCGTTCTGTCCACTGAAACACAGAGCAGCGCCTGGTAGAACCTGGACCTCACTGGCAGAGCCTTTGCGAGGCCAGAGACTTCTTTGTGTTACAGTGAGATATTAGGGAAGGATTCGGGGGGACACTAAGCAACATAATTAAGTCCTCAGCCACAGAAGCAGGAGGCACCTTCCACTTAGACCTTTCAAAGGGTTAACGGATGTCAAGCTACAAGTGTCCTATCACTATAGTGATGATGATGATGACGATGACAAAATCAGCAGCAGCAGCAGCAGCAGCAGCATCTGGGAGCAAATTTCAGCCTCCAAAGCTCTCTCCATAGTTAGTTAGCCTCTGACCTGGGCTTTTCTCCCCCTTTTCTCTACCCCCTGTGATTACATCCCCAGGATTCAGTTATATAGTCTGCACATTCCCAGTCTTATGTTGCCAACTATTGGCTAGGCTTCTGTACCTATCTGGTCCAAGATCATTTCAAACTCCATCTACCCCAAATGGCTCTCCCTGTCTCACCCAGTGACTTTCCTGTTCTCTCTGCCCACCACACTTCTGGTCACCCACAATTTCATGATCATTACTTCCCCTTTTCTCACGTGCAATCAACTGCCAAGTTCTACAATTCTCTCCAACAACCCTTGTTTCCACATCCACATGTGACCACCACCTAGTTCAGGTCTTCATCCCCCAGGACCTTGACTGTTGCCAGCATCCAGCTAATTCTTAAGTTGCTAAATTTATATTCCTAAAACAGAAAAATTGTGTTATCCCCTGGTTCAGAAATGGGCTATTATAGGAGAAGAAGCAAATTCTTTGTCCTGGCCCTTCAGGCCCTCCAGGGTCTTTCACACCTCCCTTTCTAGTCTTGTTCCACTCTCCAGCCAAGCCTTTCCCGTTTCCTGCACTGACCTTCTTGTGTTTCTGCACAAAGTCTCTTTCTTGTCCCATCCATCTCTCAGGATCCCCAGCTTCCCATCTGAATCAGGTCCCCTTCTTCCACAAAGTCTTCCCGGAAGCTTGCAGTGTTCGTGTTTGACTGGTTTTCAGGAGGTAGGTTCTCTCTTCCTATTACACAAGGGCTTGCTTTGGCTTTGTCTCTGTGTCCCTAGGGGCCCAGGTAGTGTGTCTGACATACAGAGGAAGCTCCTAATAAATGTTATGGAAGAGAAATTAAGCGGGATCCCCAGTCACTGCAGATTTAGGTCACCTATGGATAGAGCACTTGCAATTTTCAAGGAAAATGCATCCTATGTGACCCACATAGAAACAAAGCCACATAATGACATTTATCCCTCCTTCCCTTCTTTCATTTCCTCCCTTCCTTCCTTCCTTCTTTCCTTCCTTCCTTCCTTCCTTCCTCCCTCCCTCCCTCCCTCCCTCTCTTCCTTCCTTCCTTCCTCCCTCCCTCTCTGCCTTCCTTCCTTCCTTCCTTCCTTCCTTCCTTCCTTCCTTCCTTCCTTCCTTCCTTCCTTCCTTCCTTCCTTCCTTCCTTCCTTCCTTCCTTTCTTTCTTTCTTTCTTTCTTTCTTTCTTTCTTTCTTTCTTTCTTTCTTTCTTTCTTTCTTTCTTCCTTCCTTCCTCCCTCCCTCCCTCCCTCCTTTCCTCCTTCTTTCTGTCTTCCTTCCTTCCTTAGTGAAAATAACCAATGACCTTGTTGGATCCCACCAGTGCATTCATCCCTTGTTAGGAAATGAATCCAAATGGAAACAGAGGTAGAAAGTCCACTTTTCCATGAGGCTTCTTGATATGGAGATCCAGAATTTTGAAAATATATCTCATATATATATATATGATCCATTTTGGCCACAAACAGTGGTTCCCAGCTTCCCTGCTGCTGCCGGTTGTGCAGGGAAGATGGGGCTCACTTAGCTCAGGGAGCAGAGGGGTGCAGTGGGGGGTATCTGTGAGCATCTCTGATGAGCCAGGGTGACCCAGGGCCGGGCGCTGGGGACTTGAGAGGACAGGAAATGGGCCAGTGTTCTTGGAGATGGCCTTCTACCTGCAGATGGGGCAAGTATGGAGGTGAGTATGAGTCTGCTAGAATTAAACTCAAGAGACAAAACTTTTGGAAAGATACCAAAGTCCAGCTGGGCTAGACCAGAGAGCTCGACTTTTCCGTGGTCCCCATTTTCTCCCTATTAACCCAGAAGAGACACCGTCCTGTATTATTCTTTTTTCCCCATTATCCACTAACTCCCATGAGGAGCCATTCCACTCCAAGCCCCCTAAGCCAGGAGGGCGAGGGCGAGCCTCTGTCCAGCCTTGTCCAGAAGCTCCTCGCTCTTCCAATGTCCTGTTACACGAATGGGGAAAGGATGGCAATATTTCCTTCTCCCAAGGAGAAAGTCAAAGGAGTAGGTACAGTAGGTAGCTATTGGGGGTTCTTGAGCAGGAGAGGAATCCAAAGAATAAACACTGCAAGAAACTGAGTCTGATTGTGCAGTACAAGGTAGCTCAGAGGGGAGGAACACAGGGCAGGAGGCCATTTTAGATGTGTGGGAGGTCGAACTTGAAGGAGGGGGGGCCATGGCTGGGGCTGAGAGGGAAAAGCAGGGACGGACACAAGAGACCACGTGAGGAACATGCATTCAGGTGCCTCAGTTGCACAAAAGAAGTGAACCACTGGGGAGAGGTATTTAGGGACAGGAAGACTGATGTGACTGAGGGGGAAGAAGCCAGGAGGAGGATCTCCTATGGAGAGAGGGAGGTGAAGAACAGGGACATGACATCCACGATTTCTCCCCAGGGGAGGATGGAGGGGCTGGGGGGGGGAGGCTCGACATCCCAAGGACCATTTTGTGGGTAAGACTAACAAACAGGGGCCTTCTGTATCTCTCAGGGGCCTTCATCACCAGGGAACCTTCATTCTGAGGAGACTGAGGAGAACAGCACCTTTATTGCTCTTGACTTGACCACTTACAATTAAACAATTGGGCCCCTCACATTGTCTCCTGGGTCTCTTGGTCTGTACAGAAAGGGGTGCATTTGCTGGTCTCTGGGGACTCCCCCTGCTCTCAGGAAGACCTGACCGGCACAGGGGACCAGGAGCCTCAAGCCCCCTTGCACCCCTCCTTGGGTTCTCATACCAAGGACTTCCCGAGGCTTAGGGAGGACGCCGTCTCCAATTTTCCGAAGCAGAAATTTTGAGGGATAGCTGTCTGGCACCTGATCAGGTGAACATCACCTCCCCTAAATATCTCCTTTCTATTTTCATGTTTAAAAACAACAACAACGAGGCACCAGCAGGCCACCCTACCAAGCAGAGCAGCCCAGCTGTTCCCTCAGGCCATTTTTAACTCCTTCCACAAAAACACAGAATTGGGGTTGGAAGAGACCTGGCTAATCTGAGACCGGGCCCCCGCAACCTGCCACACCAGCTGCCTCTCCTTTGCTGGGAGATGCCCGGTGGGGGCAGCCCCCCAAGCCTGCTACTGAGTCGCCCTCCCCTGTCTGGACGGCCTTGACCCAGGAGAAAGTCGTTCTTTGTCGGAAGCCTCAATCTACCTCAGCCCCCTCCCCTGGTTCTGCCCTCTGAAAGACGAGCAGAGCAAGTCCGAGCAGCCTTTGGGGTGACGGCCCACGTGCCCTGGTCACGTGAGGGCTGGACTTCCCCAGGCCCTTCACCCTCCTGACGGTCTTATTGCCTCTCTGGGGCGTGGGTTGGTATTTGTAAGTGGAGAATGGGATGGGAGGAAGAAGAGAGAGAGAAAGGAGAGGGGAGAGGGGGGAGAGAAAAGAGTGAAGGAAAAAAAGAGGGAGTGAGAGCAGGAGAAAGGAGAGAAAGATAGAGAGAAAGGAGAGGAAGGAGAGAGGAGAGACAGAGACAATTTAATAAAATGAGTCCTGGGTTTAGAAGTCTGAAGAGCTGAACTCAGGTTTTATTTCTGGCCCTTGCCAGATCTGAGGGTCTGGGAAAGCTCTCTCTCCTCTCAGGGCCTCGGTTTACTCCTCTGTGAAATGGGAGATTAGCAAAGGCTGTGGGAGTGCTTTGAGGTGATGGGGTGATGGGCTTCTCTTTAGAGTGAGGTGTTGAACTACATGGTGCAGCTCTCCCGAGTTCAAATCTGGCCCCCCTTCCTAGCTGTGTGTCCCTTCCCCCCTGTGTGCCTCAGTCTCCTCACCTGTAAAATGGGCTGAGGGAGGAAATAGAAGACCCCCCCCAGTATCTGGGGCACGTCTGAACACCAATAATAACAAAGCGACTTCTAGACTGAAAGCCTGTGAAGGATCCTGAAGCTATGGCTTTGTCTCTTAGTGATGGATCCTTAGTGAGGTATCTGGCACACAGTAGGTGCCTGATGTTTACTGATTGATTGGCTATGGCTTTGTCTCTTAGTGATGGATCCTTAGTGAGATATGTGGCACACAGTAGGTGCCTGATGTTTACTGATTGATTGGCTATGGCTTTGTCTCTTAGTGATGGATCCTTAGTGCGATATGTGGCACACAGTAGATGCCTGATGTTTACTGATTGATTGGCTACAGCCTATGGCAGGACGGGGAGGTGGCCAGATAATTAAGTGGGGCAGGGGGGGGGGACTTCAAGGCTCAGCCAGAGCCTGGCACACACTGAGAGCTTCAAAAGCTGTGGATGGAAGGAGGGATCATTTTGTTTGAAGTGCAGCTTTTATCTTTCGGGATCATTAAGACAAAGGAAGAAGCTCTAGTCCTCCTCTCTAGGGGAGGGTGGGCATGGAAACCAGCAGGCAGAGGGGGGCGGGGAGCCCGGTCTTGGGTGCCCGTGGCCCCCCCCAGAAGCCCGAGCTGGCCGTGTCCGTGTCCGGCAAAGCCAAAGGAGCTGGGCGGCGCCCTGGGCTTTTCAGCCTGCATCCTGCGGTGGTCTCCAGGGTAACGCAGAATTCCCCCATGCAGCTGCTTAAAATATCCTGCCTTGCAGAGCGCTTTGCAGGCCGGGAGGCTGCTGGGCCTCCCCCCTCCCTCCTGTGAGTCCGCTGTTCTCAGGTGGGTCACCATGGCCCCAGGACGGCAGAGAGCTTCCAGGGAGGAGCCCCTCCCCGTTCTGCCCCCAAAGTTGGCCCCGGCCAGGTTAGAGCCTGGGGAGGAATACAGGCCCGAGGCCCCTCTGCCAAAAGCTGCCTTTTGGAGGCTGACAGACGGGAAGCCGAGCCCCGGGATGGGCTCCTGCAAACCAAGCTCAGAGCCCGGAACTCGGGGCCCCGGCAGCAGGACGCGCTCGCCCGCTCTGATGGCGGATCTTCTCTGTACTGAGGCACGCCCGCCTTGGCCTGGGACCCCCCTTCAGAACGGTCTGCTCCCTGACCAAGCCCCATGCAACTGCCTGGGGGCCCCGGGGCCCCACAGAAAGTTGTGAGCCCCTCAACACTGAGCTACATCTGCCTAAGGTCCTCTCTGAGAAAGAAGGGCAGACTGACCAGCCTCCAAGCGGCTGCAGTCCCGGTCAGACTGAGACAGGCCTCCCCCCCATCCAGAGCCGCGTCCGGCCGGCCGCCTCTCTCTCTGGCCTCCGGACCCAGGTGGCTCTGAGGGTCCTGGCCCAGCCTCCCTCCATTACATCCAATCCACAGCATCCCCTCCCTGACGTCCTAGGTCTCCTCAAGAACAAAGGACAAACAACTCATTCCATCTCGGTCCTCTCCACCATTTGCATTTCTATTCTCTGGGCCTTAGGGAGCCAGATTTTCACCAATCGGGACGACTTATTGCTGAAGATGGAGATGTCAGGAATCGTGAAGGGAAGTTTGGTGAAAAGGAGAAAAAATGCAGACCCTTTTCCACAAACCTTAAGTGTTTGGAAACCAAAGCTTCAGAGGACAGACAGACGTGACTGAAGAGGGAACTTCCCAACCAAGTAGATCATAATGGAGGAAAAGGAGGAGGAGAAAAAGGAGAAGTGGGAGATGAAGGAGGAGGAAGGACAGTCCTGTGGCTAAGGGATTAGGCTTGTTCTGCTGGACCCCAAAGGAAGAATTAGATTCACTGGGTAGAATTCACTGGGATTTCCAAAAATCCCTCCCAAGTGCGTGGGCTACCTGAAGATAGGCCGGTGGATTCCCTCTCCTTGGAGGTCTTCAAGCAGAGACCAGCCCCCGAGTGCACTAGAGGAGGGATTCCTTTGGTCATTTGGACTCGGTTGTTGAATTCCCCGCCGATTTTGAGAGTCTGTGATCCCGTGAAACAAGTCCCTCCAGAACTCTTTTCCGTTCTCTCTTCCTCTTCTTTTCCTAACCAATTCCTGCCTCCTCTGAGGGCAGAACATTTATTGGACTCTCTTGGATCAGTCCAGTCTGTTAAGTTTCTTGTCCCTCTCCAAGGCCTTGGCATTCAATCCACAACTCACTCTCGTTCATACTGTTAGATATGGACTATAGCAAGCTCATCCCCCAGAAAATGAAACCTATTTTCTCCATAGTACAACAAAAGCCTCCTCTCTAAATAGCAAGGAAACACTGGGGAAAATAGCAGTCCACGATGGGAAAGCAGAGAACTACGATGGCCCCGAAAGAAGGGAGCACGCCCCTTTAAATGTATGCACCGTGAGGCCATGTCCACATTACCCGGTTAAATTAGACCCTGTCTCTGAAGGACATCTCCCGACCGAGAACCTGTTTCTAGCCCCAGTCATCACGGATTCCATAAGCTAACCTTGCACAGCTTCATTGCTCCAATCAAGTTCAGGGTCATAACAAGTTTAATAGTAAGAGGATCCCCAGGGTTTCCAGAAATGGGGGTGGTAAGCCTCTCATGGGAGGGCTCAAGTCTACTCACATCCCCAGACTCTTGCCTAGGGCTGAGCACATCCCAGTAAGGCCAATCAGTCCCATATCATGAAAGCATCAATTTAATCATTGAAAAAAGCTTCCATTTAAATTCTGAGATTAGGCTGACCCAAGACAGAAAGAAGTTCGAGCCTTGGGGAAGGGTTAGCAAAATTTCTCCCAGAAATCCCATCCAATTTTGGGATTCCATTGTTAGTTCCCTCTATAGAGAATCCATAATCCAATTTGATTCAAATCAGCAATAATTTACCAAGTGCTGGAGAGACAAAGACAAATGCAAAATTGCCCCTGAGGAAGTCTATGGGGGTGGGGAAAGGAGGTGAGAACATGTACAGGGAGGGGTCAACGCAAAACCCTTCTGAGAATGAACATGAAAGAACTTGGAAGATGAAGAAAAGCCTTGTGAAGGAGGAGACACCGGAGACAGCCTCAGAGGGACTTGGGAAGTGCAGGAGATTGACGAGAGAAAGGAGGCGGCCTGGGGAAAAGTACTGGGGACAGATTGCGTGAGAAGTGGGTCAGTCTGGATGTGAAATTAGTCTAGAATACAGAGTGGAGACAGAGGTGGAAGCCATTGGAATGGTGAATGGAGGAATCTGTGTTTGATCCTCTAGACAACTGGCAATCACCGACCTTTCTCTGGCAAGATAAGGACCTAGACTTTCATTTAGGAAGATCACCTGGGCAGCTGCAGATTGGTCGGGGGAAAGTGGAGGTTGGACACCTTGGGACTGACTGGGAGGGAGACACAACAGCCCAGGTGAAGGTGATGAGGACACGGACAGCTGAGAGAAGAATGGAAATTAGGGGACAGATAAGAGCAATGATGTGAAGGAAGACTGCACACAACTTGCAATATTAAGGTCAAAGGGGACACCAAAAATGGGAACTCTAGTATCTAAAAGATGGAAAAGTCCTGGGCGGAAATGGGCAAGAACGCGAGAGGAGCAAGTTTAGGAGGGAAAACGGTGATCTTGTTTGGAGCAGGTGAATCCAAGATGCCGGAACTTGAACATCCATGTGCCGACATCCTGCCATCAGATGGAAATGTGGAGGCTGGGAGAGGAAAGGGCTGGATGGGCAGATCTGAAGGCATTTGCATAGAGATGATTAAGCCCAAGAAAAACTTCTTTCAATTTTGCCTGAATAGCTGGGGAAAGCAGGATCAACATCATCAGGGTAAGAAAGTGGGTGTTTCTTTGAGTACAAATATTTAAAATCACAATTGTAGTTTTGGGGGGTGTGTGGGGAAGGTGTAAAGCTCCTAAATAGGATTCTAAGCTTTTCCCCACCTGACTGAGGACACTTGATCCAACTGTCTGGCCCAGCCAAGGTTTAGACTGCTTCGCAAGGAACTACCTGGTGGTCATCAGACTAATGAGTTTGCCAAGGTTTAGTCAAGAGATCCTTGATGTGCTATGTGAAATTTTAATTTTCTCCTCCCAGGAATTGGCTTTCCTTTAATAACAACTTCTCTTTAGTTTATTTCCTTACTTATCTTGGCCCCAAATGCTGTGCCAAGTTTTCTCCAATTAACTGGCAGCCACTCTCGGCAATTAGTGAAAGTTCATTTCATTAAACTCAAAGTTTTTGCACCTTTGCTGAGAGCCATCCACAGGAACTCTGGTACAAACCTGGAGAGTAATGCAAAGCCCCCTACTTGGAAGGCCAGCAAGGGAAAATTGCAAGTTGAAGTGATGTCTGTACCTTCAATACTCTGCATATGCTTTTTATGGGAACCATTAATGGTTAGGTACAATTTCAATGGGGAAGGGGGCACAGGAGATCCATCCTCCAGAGAAAAAATGTCTTTCAATAAAAACCAAGTGGCCCTCCCCTAAAAAATAAAACACCTTGTTTTTAAATCCTGAGAAAAAGAGGAGATGGAAGAAAAATGACGAGCGCCTTCTTCAAGTGGGAAAAGCAGACGACTATGATTGCCCTGGGAACGAGAAACCATGGTCCTCTACATTTCCCTACCTGGAGACCACAGCTCCATCACTCCTCTGAATTAAGCCTTTTCTGGCCCCCCTCATTATTTGTTTCACCAATTAATCTTCCACTGCCTCATTAATTTAATCAAGGCTCAGTTTGATGGTAATAAGGCAATAAGGATGATGGCAATAATAGAACCTTCAGCTTGAGGATAATAAGAACAAATCCTCTGAAGGGAGGGCAGGGCATCAATTAGAATTCACTTCAGAAGTGACTGCTGAGCATCCCTCCGTGGGCCGGCTCCCCAACAAACGGGCCTGGCTGGTGCGGATCGGCTGGAAGCCAGTTTAGTCCCAGAGGCAGACCGCCTCCGCAGGACACCCTCCCCCCACCGGGAGTGGACAGCAGTGGGCGGAGCCAGAGGTAGCTGGCCACGTAGGTGAGACGGCCACTTTCTTCACCTGAACTTTCATACATAAAAAAGCAGAGCGTTCCTTCCCCTGAGCTTTCTATTTCCTGACAAACATACTGCAATCGGTATTTTCACCAAAAAGCAGGCCCTGGCGGGCCAAGAGTCTTCAGGGGCCAGTGTCAGGTTAATCTCTGCAAAGCCATGACCACGTCCAGGGCACAGCAGCGAGACACACTCATACTGGGCCACTGAATAAAAACGCCGGTCACCAAGCCCCAGAACTGGAGCCGGAGAGGATCTCAGAGTGCAAGTCTGACCCAGACATTAAAGGAATCCCTCCTATCAGAGAGCAACATGTGCCAGGACGGCGCTCTAGCTGCAGCACTGACCACAATGCCTGGATACAGTAGGACGTTAATACATGCACATTGGGCTGAAATAAAACGGGTGAGTGCTCCCAGAGTTTGTGGCACCAGATCCCACACAACAGGGTCTGGACACCTTGGCTTAGAGACATAGTGCTTGCTTTCCAACTGCCACGTCTGCTTGATCATCACCTTGTTGGAGGTTCCAGTCTCCCTGTGGACTTAACGCTCTCTGTCCCGGGTCCTGAGAACTTCCCATCCTTTATCTCCTTCACTTCAATGACAGAGCACTCCCATGGGCCAGATGCCATGTAGTACACTCCTCTGAACAATGATAGTGCAGGTGACAGCTCGCCTCTAAAAGTCCTGTCATTTGTACCTGGTGAAATTCTGCCTGTCCTACAAGAGTCAGGTCACGGACTGCTTTGGCCAGAGTTCTCAGGGAGAGATCGCTTCCCTCCCACTTTCCTGCCAGTGTTAAATGATAAATGTGTCACTGGTATTGTGATTGCAGCAGTTTCTCTGTGTATAACACACATCTCAATGTTGAATTTGTCATCCGTACACCCACCCAATCATCCATACAATCAGCATTTCATCAGCACCCACTAAGTGCCAGCTGTTGGGTAGGTGCTGAGGGTTTAAAAGCAAAACCAACAGCCCCTGACCTCCAGAAACTTATATTCTAAGTTTTTTTTGGGGGGTGCACACCAAAGGAAGTATGATGGATGGACAATAAACTCCTCCTGAGGTTGTTGTACCTCATTTCCAGCTGCCTCCCGGGAATTGCTCCCTTTGCCCTCACTTCAAGCACACACTGAGAACTAAAGCTGCCCCTACCGATCTCCCCCTGAACAAAGCCATTCCTTATCTTGGAGTATCTGTGTCAGAAATACTTACTTCTCAGTTCTAGTAGATATCCTTACTACAAACCCTGAAACCATCCCGGTCTTCCCTTTTGTTCCTATATCTGATCAATTAGTAAGTCTTCCATTTCCCCCTACTTGGTCTATAAAATTGGCTAGGGAAAAGACATATTTATTTTTTTGCTAACCTTTAACTGAAATTTCACACTTCCTTCAACTTTGAAGAAAGAAATGATTCTGAGAAGGAATCCATTAGGGTTCACCAGACTGACAAAAGGGTAATGGACCTAAAAAGGTTATGAAACACAATTTAGACTCTCTGTTATCCCCTCATGTTTGGATTCAATAAAAACATCTTGGCTGCTCTACCCACCTCAACTCCCCACTATTGTCATTCAAATCTATCCTATTTATTGCAGGAGAAAAAATCCCTTTAAAACATCAATGATGAAGATTTTAAATTTTGCAATGGAAAAAGTGAGCTATGTGTCAGGAACTGGTGGTCCGTGAACAGGATAGTGGCCTGAAATTTCATCCACATGGAATTTGAAATGCTCCCTTTCATCTTGTCTTTTGAAAATATTGTATTGGGGGGCAGCTAGGTGACGCAGTGGATAGAGCACCAGCCCTGAATTCAGGAGGACCCGAGTTCAAATCTGGTCTCAGACACTTAACACTTCCTAGCTGTGTGACCCTGGGCAAGTCACTTAACCCCAGCCTCCCCCCCCCAAAAAAAAAAAAAAAAGAAAAGATTGTATTGACCAGGAAAACTTCAGGGACAAATCTGGGGACCCCCGCCACTTGGATGAGCAAGTAGCCATCAATTATCATGCATCCAGTGGGATACTCTCATCTCCATTGTCATTATACACTCCTGGATGCTACGAGACCTAAGAATTCATGGGATGAGCCATCTTCCCAGCTAACACACCTCTGCTAACTAGTTCCATCTTCCCCGCAGTTGAACTCTCCTGAACTCTATGTGTTCTCCCCCTCAATTAGAATGCAAGCACCTAAAGAGCAGGGATTAGAGGGCTTTTTAAAGATTCCATCATTGGTACTTACTATAATATTTGGGTTCAAAGTCATTGATTAAATCCCACAAAGAAGGCGGAACCAAAAGGAAATTTCAATAACACTTCAGTGAAAACCTCTGTTCAAATAGATATGGAATAATTTGTGACTATTCTTTGAGTCCAGCCACTTTGCCAATTCTGAACCTACCCAGTTGTACTGTATTCTACCTCACACATCTTTATCTTTTCCATAAGAATAAGGTGGAAAGCTAATTAAATCATTTTAAAAAGCTTTTGCAGGAATAAAAGCAATGCAACTAGAAGAGCTCCTTCTGAGGGAAAGGTCCTGCCTCACAGAATGTAGTCTGTAGGATGATGACAATAATGTAAATGGAAACGGTAATCAAGAACAAATGGAACTAAACGCTCCATTATTAAAATCACCATGAAATTTGGCTCTGGAGAAGTGTTGCAAAAAAAAAATGTCCCTCTCTCCTACCTTTGAAGGAGATGAGCTAGAAGAGGGTGTGAAATATACTCAGAATCTATTGATATAATGGTTCATTTTGTTTTATTATTTCTCCTGTCTTTTTTGATTCTTGTTACTAAGGACAGCTCACCAAGTAGGGGAAGGGAGGGATCTACTCCAACATAAAGCCGAGGTAAAAGCAAATGAAAAAGAGAAAAGAATGAAAAAACCTGAATGAAAAAGCATGAACAAGAAAACTAATAACCTTGCCCCTACTACTCTTGACAAATCTGGTACCTAAGGTTTAAAGGGACTTGAAATAAATACATGAGACATCCCAATTGCTAAGTAGTCAAAGGATATGAATAGTTTTCCAGAGAAAACAAATGCTTACCGCCCATAAAAATATTAATACTAACGCATGAGAAAGAAAAGAGAAAAGCAGTGAAAAAGAAAACTAATAACCTTGCCCCTACTACTCTTGACAAATCTGGTATCTAAGGTTTAAAGGGACTTGAAATAAATACATGAGACATCCCAATTGCTAAGTAGTCAAAGGTTATGAATAGTTTTCAAAAGAAAACAAATGTTTACCGTACATAAAAATATTGCCACTAATAAGATAAATGTAAATTTAAGTAATATGGTGGTATTGTCTCACACCCAGCAAACTGACAAAAATGGTATAAAAACTATAGCAAGAGTCATTGTTGGAGGGGTTATGGAAAAGGAAGTACGTCAAAATACTTGATGGAGCTGTGAATTGGTGGAAAAACACTGGAAAACAATTTGAAATCATAGAAACAATTTGAAATTTGAAATTAAGCTTCCTGTATTCTTGGCCTAATGCCCCGAGGACTTAAATCCCACAGGACATCAAAGGAAAATGAAAAGCTCCAGCCATACAAAAGTGTCTGCATCAGCACTTGGGTAGTTGCCAAAACAATTCTGAATCAGTTGAAGGAATTGGGGTACAGGAATGTAAAAATAACCCAAAAAATGAGAAGTTTAGGCAATTCAGGAGTCTTGCATGAAATGATGCAGAGCAAAGGAAGCAGAACCACTTTTACAATACGTACACTAGCTCTAATAATAGCCATGAAAACAGCAGGATGGGGAAGCTGGGCTGAGATTTCTGGAAGAAATGTGATGAAGCAAACACTCCTCTCCCCTTCGGAAAGGAGGAGATCTCCAGCCTCATCAAACGCATTCACGTGGATTGTTGGTTTTGCTTATTTATTTTACTTTACAACAAGGTGAATTCTCTAATAACAGAAGGCAGCAATACATATTTATTATTTTAAGCCGGCATGAGTATTTCAATACTTGGCTAAAATCAAGGTCAACTCGATGAAATTTTCTCCATCGACCGGTCCAAAATGGAAATGAAGCTAGTGTGGCTCTCCCCGTTCCCGGAGGACTCAAGCTGGCTACTTAAGATTGTTGCTTCCTTTTCCAAGCATTCATTAACTGTCCCTTTATTAATGCATTCTAGGAGGAGGAGGCCCTGGACGATGAGAGATGGGTATACAGCAGGCAAGGGATTGAGCCCTCATTAGCCAGTCTTTTCATTGCCCACAGGAATATCTCCAGGAACCAAAGGCAAGATCACCGGCCTTTGATTTTTTTCCTCATCTGAAAACCAGGACTATCTGCCAGTCTCTAATCCTGGGGGACAAGGCACCTCTTTAGGACACTCCATGAACTTGCTATCCCAGAACGTATAGGTGGGAGTCTGAGTCCGCAGTCCCCCTGCCCTAATGGGGCTTTGCTTTCCTGGGAAAGTGAGGAGTCCAAGAAAGCAGGACGCAATGACGATTTTCTTCATTTTCCTTCAAGATGATCTCACAGTCAGATTCTTGGTAAGTGGTAGACAAGAGCAAACAGTCTTCATAATTAAGAAAACACATTTCTCAGAAAGGCAAGCAGAGGAGGAGAGTGAGGGCACACTTTATATCCTGCAGCTGTCCCCTGGAGCAGGGACTCCGGAGACTGGCTCCCAATCCAGGCTCCCTCCAGAGACGGGGGATGCTGCGGGCCCATCGGGCCAACCTGCTCTCAATTCAGATCAGCCTCCACATGGTTCCCCCCAAGCAGTCTCCAACGAGGGGGTGACAGACAAAGCACTCTGCGGAGAGAAAGGCTCTGATGGGAGGTGCCAGGGATTCTGGGGAGCTGCCTTTATCCAATCCGATCAATGCGATGAGCAGTTCTCAAGCATGGATTAGGTGCCAAGCACTGTGCTGGGTCGCTGAAGAGGCACAGACAAAAATAATCGCAAAGAGATGTGTGCTCAAGGGAAGTAACATGTAGACAGAGGTACGTCAATAGAAAATACATGAAAAGTAACCCCAAAGTAACGTTGGGGTGAGGAGAGGACTGGCAGGAAAAGCCTTGGGAAGAAGAAGCTGAGCCGGGGAAAGAACTAAAGATTCTTTTTTTTTAATTAATTTTATTTATTGAAGCTTTTTTATTTCAAAACATGCAAGGATAATTTTTCACCATTGACTCTTGCAAAACCTTGTGGGGAACTAAAGATTCCAAAGAGGCAGAAGGTGAGCATTTAGGGATGGGGAGAGCCTAGAAAGAGCTCCACAATGAATTACTCAATGAAGACTCTCACTGGACTTACATGAACTGATGTTAAGTAAAATGAGCAGAATCAGGAGATCATTATACACAGCAACAACAATACTACATGATGATCAATTCTGGGGGACGTGGCTCTCTTCAACAATGAGATGATTCAGACCAGTTCCAACTGTTCAGTGATGAAGAGAACCAGCTACACCCAGAGAGAGAACAATGGGAAATGAGTGTGGAACACAACATAGCATTCTCACTTTATCTGTTGTTGTTTACTTGCATTTTTGTTTCCCTTTCAGGGTTTTGTTTTGTTTTTTAATCTTTCTAGATCTGATTTTTTTGTGTGTGCAGCAAAATAACTGTATGAATATGTATACATATATTGGATTTAACATATACTTTAATATATTTAACATGTATGGGACTGCCTGCCATTTGGGGAGCGGGTAGGGGAAGGAGGGGAAAAGTTGGAACAGAAGGCTTTGCAAGGGTCAATGCAGAAAAATTACCCATGCATGTGTTTTGTCAATAAAAAAGCTATAAAAAAAAAACTAAATAAAAAAAGACTCTCACTGACTTTTGACCTTTTTTTTTAAGTAAAACACATTCTAAGATTTGAAACTTGACCAAATGGAAGGAGGCACAGATAGGATGCTCCTGCCCTGTTGGAGTGAGTGTCCACGTGAAGTCACAGATCCATTGTGGTATACACATGTAAATATCTACACCTACATACACACATCTATAATCCTATTTCTAGCTGCCTAGGATATTACATCCACAACCTTAAATTGAAATGATGGGACTAGGAGGGGTAGCTCTCAAAGGACATTTCAGAAGAATTCTGCAAGGTTGAAAATAAGACAGACATACATTCTACCATCTGGGCACATTACCATGAGTGCTCCCTGAAGTGCCACAAATTCTAGGCTATGTGGGAATTCTCTCTATCCCTTCTCTTAGGAGCCAGCTTCTTACAAACGAGAGCAGCATAAGTTCACCACCTCCCCCCAATAAAGGGCATGCACTGGGTGATGGCTCTGCGAGAGGAAGGGTCGACCCTATATGTGCTGGAAGAGGATTTCTAGTCTAGACAATGGCTCCGGGCTCCAAGTCTGAGCAGAAGGCTTCAAAAAACATCATTCACAGTAAAAATCTGAAATAGAGTCTTTAGTAACAAATCTCCATAGGAACCAAAGAAAAATAGCTCAAAGGGAAAAAAAAATGGATCCGCAAGAAACATGCCTCCAACTAGTAAGAATAAAAAAGTTCCCCCTACCCTTGGCAGGGTAATTACAGCAGCCAAGGGAGCTGAAGTGAATTAAGTCGGTAGAGGAGCTAGAACAAAGATGAACGCCAAGTTAGTCCGACGGGGTATTTCCTGCCATTATCACCAACCTCGGGCCTGCAAATGGTGCTCCTCCTGCTCCCTGGCTTCTGGTAGAGCAGGCCAAGCAGGCCCACGGCCAGCATTAGCTAGGAGAACCCACATTGAGAGGGCCGAACCAACCCCATGGCTCCAGGAGCCCAGAGACAGCCCGCCACCAGAATTACCCACTCTGTGTCCATGAGACTGCCCACTGACTAGGAAGGACAAGGAAGTGATGGAGACGTACAGCTGACAGGATTCCAGGATCACAGAGGGAGACGAGAGGGATCTCAGCAGACACGAAATCTAATCCCTTCTCTTTTTAGATGTGGCTGAGAATTAAGGGGTTAAGCCAAGGTTATACCCAGTCAACAAGTGGTACAGACTTAGGCCTCCAATTCCAATCCTGGTCTCTTTCCCCTACAAAAGGATGAGCCTTGGGAAAGTGAACTTTCTGAGGAATTCAAGTTCAGGGTTACCCAAAAGGCAACAGGAGGATCTATGGGGGGCCGAGTGCATTATCCCTGAAAAAGGCCCAAAGGGGCTAAGTGGTCGTCTCTCAGCAGAGACCTGTTTGGCCAGAAAGATGGGTTGGGCACAGAATAAAAGAGGAAGAAATAAAGGGCAGAGAGCTCGCACACTCCCCTGAAATCCATGCGTCATTAAGACAGGGAGATCCTAATACATAGTACATGGAACATAAGAGCTAAGAAGGACCTTATAATATAGAATGAAAAATATTAGAGCTGGGAAGAGGAGCTTAGAACACAGAACAGAAAGTGTCAGAGCTGGAGAGACCTTCGAACATAGAATACTGAATGTCAGGAGTAGTGAAAACCTTAGAACATAGAATACTGAATGACAAAATTTGGAGGAGCCTTAGAATTCAAACATTGAGTGTCAGAGGTACAGGGAACCTTAGAACCTAGAACAGACAATGTCAGAGCTGGAAAGGGTATTCGAATATAGAACAGTAGATATCAGTGCTGGTGGGGACAGATCTCACAACACAGAACACAGAATGACAGAGCTTAGAGGGACCTTAGAACATAAAATATAGAATATCTGACCTAGGAGGACTTTAAAACAGAGAAGGCTGGACCTGGGAGGAGCCATAGAATAGAAAATGGCAGAACGGGAAGGTATTTTAGAAGACAGAACATTGAATGTTAGAGCCTGGAGTGCCATACCAACCACTCAGCACCTTCTTCAGATTTTATGAGGAGAAAAATTACCAGCCAGAGGGGAGATGATATGCCTGAAGTCACACAGATTTAGACCCAGGTCATTTACATCATGGTAAAAATGGAATCTCCGAATGGGAAGGGCCTGAGATCGGGGATCTCATCTCACCAGCAGAAGCCCCCTCCATCTCCAGCATCACCGAGCCCTCCCAGCATCTGGAGCGCGACGTGTTCCTGACTGTGGGGAGGCTCGGACTTTGGGCGGGTGGCATGTTTTCTTCATCTCTCCCAAATCTGCCTCTCACAGTCTCCGGGCTCCTCTTCCTCTGTCCTCCGGGATGAAGGAGGACAAACTATTTTCTCTTTTCCTTCGAGCCTCCTAAGTACTTGGTGCCAGTGATTAAGTTTCTCAAATCCTCTCTTCTCCAGACTAAACAGTCCTGACTTCTTCAACTGGTTCTCATGGAGCATGGACTCCAAGGCCTCTGCCCTCATCATTGCACCACGCTGCCTCCCTTGAGAAGTACTTCTAGGACCAAGGTCCTCCACAGGAATTCCCTGGATCCAACTGGAGCTTTCCAGCAATGACAGCTCTAGTCAATGCCTGAGAAAAGCAAAACCAGATCTACTTCCTAGTCATAGACTAATCAATGAAATAATGGTCTCTATTAATTAGATATCTCATCTTGGTTTTTTAATGGATAAGTTTAAAACAATATACAATGTTTGTTAAATGAAGCAGGGACACATTTTCCCTAGTGCTAACAATAATCAGTAACTGTTGGGAGGAAGAAGGGAGGGATGGCTAGATGATGGATGGATGGATAATGGATGGATGGATGGATGGATGATGGATGGATAGATGGATGGATGGATGGATGGATGGATGATGGATGGATGGATGGATGAATGGATGGATGGATGGCTAGATGATGGATGGATGATGGATGGATAGATGGATGGATGGATGATGGATGGATGGATGGATGAATGGATGGATGGATGGCTAGATGATGGATGGATGATGGATGGATGGATGGATGGATGGATGATGGATGGATGGATGGATGGATGAATGGATGGATGGATGGCTAGATGATGGATGGATGATGGATGGATGGATGATGGATGGATGATGGATGGATGATGGATGGATGGCTAGATGATGGATGGATGATGGATGGATGGATGATGGATGGATGGATGATGGATGGATGATGGATGGATGGATGATGGATGGATGGATAATGGATGGATGGATGGATGAATGGATGGATGGATGATGGATTGCTGGATGATGGATGATGGATGGATGATGGATGGATGATGGATGGATGGATGATGGATGGATGGCTAGATGATGGATGGATGATGGATGGATGATGGATGGATGGATGATGGATGGATGGATGGATGAATGGATGGATGGATGATGGATTGCTGGATGATGGATGATGGATGGATGGATGATGGATGGATAGATGGATGGATGGATGATGGATGGATGATGGATGGATGAATGGATGGATGATGGATGGATGGATGATGGATGATGGATGGATGGATGATGGATGGATGATGGATGGATGATGGATGGATTGAAAGGGGTTCTAGGCCAGAAGCACCTATGAAATCAGTTGGGCCAGTCTAGTGGGAATGCCTGTAGAAGGTAGGTTCAGCTCCAATCACGTGTCAGAGAAAGTCCCAAACTGTTCATGGGAAGAAGTGATTGATCTCATGTTCTCATTCATCGGGACATCCCCAATTCCAGGACCGATCCTGGTGGTAATACAAGACACTTTCTATTCTGGCTCCTCCAGGGTTTTGAGGCAACTCCAGACAACCCCAGATTGTTTGAAATGGGGGCGCAGTGAAGGTTGGACAAGAACTGAGGGAGTTTATTTTTAGACTCAGCCAAGTCAATTAAAATCAACAAACATTGACAAAGAACCTGTTGTGTAAAATAATAATTGGCATTTCCACAGGGCTCCGTGGTTTGCAAAATGCTTCCCAAGCCTCATTTCATTCTGGCTTCATAACAAACCATGGGGTGTGCACTGGGGATTATCACCCCATTTGCTGGGGGAAGAAGCTAAAACAGAGAGAGCTGAAGTGGTCAATGGTGAGCAAGGATTGAAGCCAGGATTTGAACGTGGGCCCTCAGATGCAAGTGCTCTAATGAAAGGAAACCTGAATGCCAAATGGCTGGCTGGGGGGCTTGGGGGCTGGGGTTCGGGGGGAGGGCTGCTGCTTTGGCCCCCATTGGGCTCCACCCATGCAGTTTCCCATCTTGTGGGTTGGGGGAGCAGCGATTCCACGGCCCAGCCTTCTCCTGGCTGGCTCAGCCCGCACACAGATGGCTGGGGGTCTGTGTCACTTGCTTCTCACCAGAAACAACAGTTGAAATGTAAACTAGAAACCAAGGGGAAAACCTGCTAATGAGCCTCCATGTTCAACATGGTGTCGTTCTGTAAAATTTCAGGCCACCGATTACAGTGTTGGCGGGTCCAAGGTGGCCAGCATGGGGGAGGGGGAGCTTTCCTTTGGATCGGTAAAGAAGAACTGAAAAAGCAAAGGCTCCGGCTGGCTTTGGCCACGTTCGGCTGGGAGAGGCCTCTAAGGGGGAGCAGAGTGGCAGTGCCAGAGGGCAGTGGTCTAAGGCAAAGGCGTCTCCACCTCCGTGCATTCGCACAAATGGCCTCCCCTCTTCGGAAAGCACTTCCTTCTCACCGCTGCCTCCAAGCCCACCCAATTCCCTTCCACACCAGGGGTGGAGTCCACCTTCTTCACAGAGCTCTTCTGGCCATCTCCGCGCTCCCCCTCCTGGGATTACTGAGGACCATTTTGTCACTTACTGGCATCTATCTCCATAGCAGAAAGGAAGCTCCTTGAGGACAAGGATGTTTATGAAATGTTTCAGGTGCTTTGCACACAGAAGGTGCTTAATAAATGTCTGAATCTTCAGCATAATTTCCTCAGGCAAGGGAAGGGTTGCTCTCATTTGACAGTTAAAGAAACTGAGGCACAGGGATGTAAAGTCAAGTCACATGGTTGGAGGAATAATCAGGATCAGAATCTAGATGTTCTGATAATCAGACGCCTGCTCTTCCATTCAGCTTATTATGCTCCACCAGAATACAAAATGTCGATTTTTTCCTGTTGCTTTCAAAGTTTACAAAGTGGTTTATTCGATTTTCTTCATTTGGGCTTCTATCCCGCACCCTGCGGGGACAAACACTACGGAGATGGCCATCTTTGTGTTCAAGATGAGAAAAAGGCTCCAAACGGTGGAGACGCCCTATTGTTAACTCAAGGGGTGTTTGATATGGACATCGAGGGTCACGGATTCAGAGCCAGAAAGGAGCCACCAATTTTAATATAACATAACATAGCATAACATAGCATAACATAACATAGCATAACATAACATAGCATAACATAACATAACATAACATAACATAATATAATATAACATAATATAATATAATATAACATAACATAACATAATATAACATAACATAACATAATATGACATAATATGATATAATATAACATAATATAATATAATATAACATAATATAATATAACATAATATAACATAACATAACATAACATAACATAACATAACATAACATAACATAATATAATATAACATAATATAACATAACATAACATAACATAACATAACATAACATAACATAACATAACATAATATGACATAATATAATATGACATAACATAACATAATATAATATGACATAATATGATATAATATAATGACATAATATGATTAATATGATATGATGTAATGTAGTCTAATGTAATCTAATCTAATATAGTACAATGATATGATGTGATATAATAGATATATATAATATATGTGTGTATATTACACACACACACACATATATAATAAAAAGGGCCCCTCATTTTAAGGATGAAGGAACTGAGGTCCAGAGTAATTAAGTGACTTGTCCAGGGTCACCTACTATGTTAGTACTTTATGGGAGGCAGGATTTGAATCCTGGTCTTCTCCATTCTAGGTCCTGGCTCTACACACTCTGCAACCCCATGGGCCCAGAGGGAAGAAGTAGGACGCAAGGGAGGAGCTGGGCCTTGCCCCAGTCAGGAGTGGGCTGCCTGGAGGAGGCTTTCTCCTGCTTGGAAGCCTTGAAGCAGAGGCCGCTGCCCCTCGGTGGCGAGTCACAGAGGCCCCCCGGGCTGGCTGAGCCGCCCTGTCCAAGCCTTCCATTGGCTGATTCTGAGCGGGCTCTGGGACCCAGCCCTAGGCCTGATGATCTTCCCCCTAATCCCCAGTCAGGGCCAGGCAGATGGCAGACCAGGGCTTCTAGCCCCATCCCAGGCCACGAGTCCCTGAAGACCCTGGCCGGCCGGCGAGGCCCTAAAGCTGCCCCGCTCTTGGCTCTGGGAGGGATCTAACAATAGGTTTCTGGTGCATCTGTGGGGAAAGATGTATCCTGGAGAAAGAATAATCTTTTTTCTCTCACAAGCAAATTGTTGGAGAGTATCCATGAGCAGAGACCGTTCTGGACCCGATCCAAGAAAATGAGATGAAGACCATGAAACGCAGAGGGGAGCATGAGAGCTGAGGGGGCGGCCCCCGGCCCTGGAGCTGCTGCGCTCTCCACGCCTGCTCGGCTGAGACGGGGCTCCTCCAGGAACAGTGAAGGAAGGGGGCCGGGCAGGAGGAGCTGGCGGTGGGGGACACGGGGCGGGCAGAGGGAGTCGGGGCTCATGGGGGCAACGGGAAGGCCAGGTGAGGACGACAAAAGCACGTGCCGGCAGTCACGCCGTCTGCGTCGGAGGCCCTGGCACATCAATGGCCACCTGTCGGCCAGAAAGTAAATGACAGGAATCAATCCTTGGAGAAATACAAGTAACACAATTAAGACCAGCAAACACCAACAATCCCCGGAGACAGGGAACAGGAGGCAGGGTTCCTGCCCAGTGGCAGAGAGCTCGCATTAGGATGGAAACTCAAGGCAGGGGCTTCAACAGGGGCCGGGCCGGCCATTGGGGCCACCATTTAAGGACTCAGGGTACTTGGGGAGAGAGCTAAGGGGGCTTTTGGAGAGAGCAGTCAGAAGAGCGAACTTCCCACACGTCGGCCAACCATGGCACCGCAAACTTCACTGGGTCCCGACCATCTTCCCGCCCGAGCGAGTAGAACCTTTCCAAGAGAGCTTGAGGTCTCTGAGCAGAGGAACCGTTCTTTACTTCGTCTCTGAAGCCTCTCCCCACAGTGTCACGCATGTAGAAATGTAAATAAAAACAAGTCATTTGCATGGGATGGGAAGGAAGTGTGGTGGTCCATCCTCCCGAAGGGGAGCTCCTCACACCCAGAAGGGGAGCTCCTCACACGGATGATCGGCATGACATCACTCACCTTCTCAGGGAGGGAGGGAGAGAATGTTTAAAACCTTTGTTCGAGTATTTTTACACAGGAGGAGGAAATATCTAATGAAATAAGTAAAAATGATTTTTTTTTAAAAGAAGGGGAGGGTCTTTCCCCTGCACGCCAGGCTCCTATTTCTCCCAACCCCTGATAGACTGATCCCCACCTACCCAAAGAGACATCCCACTGGCTTCCTCTTTCAGCCAGAGAGGAACAAGAAACATAAACCAAAGTCCAACCGACAAGCCAGAAAAGCTCCCTCACCTTTTAGAGAAAGTAGAAAACGACCTCAAAAGTCACTGACAGTCATTTACTCAAGGCACCCAACCCTCCAAATCCCCACAAAGGGCCAAGCCCGAGGGCCAGCCACCGCCACGGTGCACGCCGACGGAGCCACAGAGAAATCTGAGGGGCTCGCGTATCAGGTCGGAGGCCCCAGGGAGCTGATTGCCAGCAAGGCCGGAGCCGCGATGAGCTCACAGAGCATCGGACTCAACAACAAGATAGTAAGTAAGTGAGGACAGAAGGAGGGATTCTGAGGAGGAAACACCTAAGTTGGGGCCCACAGGGTGTGTGATTTCCAGGACAGCTGGAACACTGAGTGCATGGGAAAAAACTAAATGAGAATGCTGAACGGTAATCAGAGAAGGCTCTGCTGGGGAAGGAACTGGAACCTTTGTCCAAAGAGGCACGAGGGAGCCACAGCAGGTTTTGTAGGAGGAAAAGGGGCAGGCCCAGATCTTTTCCCGAGCAGCCCCAGCCTCCCTCCCTTCCGCACGGGTACATCGGTATCCGAGGGCTTAAAGCACACACTCTTCCCCAGGGTGATGTCGTCACAGGGCCTCGGATTGAAGCCTGCATCCTCCTCCCAGTTTGCAACAAGCAGCTTCAGCCAGCCCTAGGTTATTTATAATCACATGATTATCCCCGGTCTTTTGTCACTGAAACAGTTTAATTGGGAGCTGTGCGCACACCCACAGCACAGCTCTCGCAGGGACCGCGTCACGGGGCAGACCCCCGCTGGCGTGATCGCAGCCGGCTCAGGGGGGCCCCGCCTTGGCTCCGTTGCGTATCATGTGGGGACCTGTCAGAAGACAACTCCTCGGCTCCCATTGGACCACGGACCCACGGGGGAAGAGCCGTTTGCCGTCTCTGTAGCCCGAACTCGGTGCACACTCAAGAAATGGGGGCTGAATGAATGAATGGGGGAATGGATGAACAAGCGTGTGCTGAAGCCCAAGGGGTCGGCCCTGCTCCCAGAAGTCCAGCCTCAGAGGGAGGGAGAGCCTTGCTGTGGGCGGGAGGGACTCTCTCTAGATCGGGGATCTGGGGCCTGTGGGGTTGGCCTTCTAGGGGACAGGAGGGCCTATGCGACAGAATGAGCCACTGCAGTCCCACCCTCCCGTTTTGACTTTTCTTCTAATTTGGGGTCGACCTTCACCTTTGCTCTAACTCGTCAGCCTTCTGCGGTTCACAGATCACTGACTCAGTAACGCCTCCCACCACGGGAGCGTCACGGCTTCCAGGGGATGCCATCTGCTGAAGGTGGCGGGGCCGGGGGCCTGGAAGTGGCGCCTGGGGCAAGGCCGTGGGGGCTTCATCTTAATGGAAAGCTTTAGGAAGGCTTGGCAGTGAGCCTGGTTAAATAGAGAGGAAGAGGGACATTGTCTACATTACAGGAAGGAATTCTCCACACCAGGAGTTCTTAACGTTATAGTAATTGTGCTTATTGCGTCATCCTCGGTCATGTCTGAGTCTTCATTATCCCATTGGGGTTTTCTTGGCCAAGATGCTGGAAGGCTTGCCATCAGTTCATTTTACACATGAGGAAATCAAAACAAAGAGGGTTCCATGACTCGCTCATACAGCTAGTGAGGGTAAAATGATCTTCCTGACACAGGTGAGCCACCCGATCCACTGTAGCACTACCTAGCTGCCAACTGGAAATCACAGCAACCACAACAACTAGCATTTATAGAGTTTGATGCTTTTACAAATATAATATAACGGCTTTCTTTGCTTCGTGGTCCCTTTTACAGCCTAGTGAAGCCTATGGATTCCCTTTCAGAATACTATTTGTTAATGCACAAAAGAAAATACAAGATTACAAGAGAAAGGATTATAATGAAGTATTAGAAAAACATGGGTAAAAGTTCCTAGACCCCGTTCAGAAGCCCTGCTCCACATCCAGGACATCCAGTCCACATCGAGCGTTTCCTCCGGGGATGCTCTATGACCCTTGAGTCCCGAACACAGCAAGGTGCCCCAGGTTCACAGAAGTGAGGGGAGTGTAAAGACTGACACAGGAGGGGCAGCTCCTCTGTCCTAGAAAAGTCTTGTTGAGCTGCTGGGGCTCCAGAGCTTGGTCCTGTGTTGGACAGCTACAAAAAGATGGCCTTTTTTGTTCCATGAAGAAGCTTGGAATTTTAAGACCACAGATTTGGAGCAGGAAGTCACTTTGGAGGTCATTCAGTTCTTTTTACAGATGAGGAAACTGAGGTCCCCAGAAGTTAAGTTGGTCATGGTCTCATAGCTAGGAAGTTGGCAAACAGAGGGATTAACAGTAAGAATTTATGGGGACAGATGTGAATGGTTGTGATAAATAAAATCAAGGGCAGAGAGTTGTCTCAAAAATATACCTCAGCAATGTTCATTATATAGGATGAGACTCACTTTAAGAAAACTTGGTACCGGGAATTCTGATTTTACAAGGAAATTAAGGGGAACAGAGACTGATCTTCACAACTAACTCTCTATAGGACCATTGTATATTCATTCTGGAAGTGCTGCTGATGAGAGCCAGATAAGGGGCACCTAAATAAAATTAGGTTTAATTGAGGTCTAGTGGCAGGTTCAGGATACAGGGAGTCAAGTGGAGCTCCCCTGCAACCCCTTTGGATTTGGCGCAAGGATACAGAGTTAAATGAGGTCTAGTACCGGTGCAAGAGTCCTCTGTAAAGGAATTTACAGACCCAAAAACCTAGATTGATAAAAGAGGTTTATTGTGGGGTTTGGAAGTAAAGTTTAGTTAGTAAAGTTGAGGGTAGAGATAAAAGGGCACTAGAACCACAGTTCCAGTGGGCAGAAATCCTTGATATGGCCGGCATAAGGATGCCATGTTTGGGACCTCTGCAAAGAGTGGACTCCAGTTTGGCTCTTTTTATAATAGGGGGGTTTTGGACAATCTGAAGGGGCTCATGGGTGATGTCCCAGGTTGGCTTCAGGCTGGGTTTCAGCCAGGGTTAGAATTTGAATAGAATTCAATGGGTTTTTAGATAAAGATGAAACTGTTGGTGCTTGGGGTGGAGTCCCTTCCCTGAGGCAGAGGCCAAGCAGGTTTTAAGAGTTTGGGAGTTTCCTCATCACTACCCAGCCATCAGTCTCTCCTCCAGTTCCTTCTTCTCTCTCCACAATGAAAATAAGACAGCACCTTCCTCCCTCTCTCCCTCCCCTTAGAAATTATGTATGTGTGTGCACTAGCACACTAGTCCTAAATCTCCATTCAAGATCATGGGTCTGGCTGTCTGAGCTTCCTTATTGCAGACCCCTGTGACCAGGCAGCCCGAGGGACTCCCAAGCAGGTTCTGAGCAAGAGGAGCCCCGTGGATCTCTGAGCCAAAGTCATGAGCGAGCTGCATCAATTGGTTGGTCCTTCCTTAGTACCACAGACTAACTCTCAAGGACAGTGTAATTGGCTTTAAATGTATGCATATAATTACATATATATTTATATTCATATCTGCATCTACATCTATCTATAGCTAGATCTACATACATACACATGTATTTATTTTTATTCTGAACTTAACAAATAGAAAATTTCCATATACATAGTATAAGAGAAAAGGAGGAAACTCTAGATCTCTTCTATGTAGAGCTGTCTTTTCTTCTTAATTACATAATTAGTCCAACCTTTAGCTCCCCAAACTATCCTGCTCATCTGTACTTCTTTTTGACCTTGCTTGTGTTCTTGTATTTTTAAAAATATATTTCAATCATTTTCCCTCCCTCCCTCCCTTCTTTCCTTCCTCCCTCCTTCCCTCCCTTCTTTACTTCCTCCCTCCCTCCCTCCCTCCCTTCCTTCCTTCCTTCCTTCCTTCCTTCCTTCCTTCCTTCCTTCCTTCCTTCCTTCTTTCCATCCCTCCATCCATCCATCAGTTTAAGAGTCAGGATTAGTTGAAATAATAATTGTAGTGGTTAGTTGGTGGATTTACTGAATACTTGTTCCCATGTTCATTTGCTTCTGACCAACTTTCTCTATTTTTCAAACCAGCCCCAAGTCACTTAGTGATCAGTGCTTCGGAGCATCGTCTCCTGTGGGCTGTCGTCAGGCCCCCTTCCCACTTTTAAAAATGATTTCCCTGAGATTCTTGACCTTTTGTTCTTCCAAATGAATTTTGTTACTATTTTCTCCAGCTCTATAAAGTGATCCTTCGGTAATCTGATTGGTATGACACTGAGTAAGTAAATTAATTTAGTGAATATTATCATTCTGATTATATTGACACAGCCTACTCCTGAGTGATTAATCACTCTGGTTATTAAGTCTCTTTTTATACCTCTGAGCAGTACTTTTCCATCCAGCCAGAGAAGTGATCTGGCTCAGTCCTGAAACCCATTGTATTCAATTCAAATTCTTACCCTGGCTGAAACCTAGCCTGAAGCCAAGCTGGGACTCCACCCACAAGCCCCCTTCAGCTTGTAGCCAAAGCCCCCTAGTATAAACGAGCCAAGCTGGAGTCCTCTCTTTGCAGAGGTCCCAAACATGGCAGCCTTACGCCTGGAACCACCTGGTTCTGGTGCCTTCCTCTCTTTACCTAACACCTTTTAACCTTACTTCCAAACCCCATAATAAACGTCTTTTATCAATCTAAATTTTCAGGTCTGTAAATTCCTTTACAGGAAATTCCTTTAAACCTAATTTCATTTAGGTACCCCAATTCTAAATCTCATCAATGTCATTCACTGTTTGTTGCCAGACAACTCCAGGAGAAAATCCGAGAGTGGAATAGGGGTCTGTATGCAATATTCCTAGATCTGACTAAGGGTCAGTCATGAGGGCTTGGGGGAAGATGGAGACAAAATGCGCATGGCTGGAGAGGTTCATCAGGAGTGTCCGTGAATTCGTGATGATGTGAACCTTGCTCACGATGATACGATGACAGAACCAGGTTCTGGTTAAGGGAAGATGCTCTCGAGCTTCCCCAGTTACCAGTGGAATTAAACAAGGCTGTGTTCTTGCGCCTGTGCTTTTTAAAATGATGTTGTCAGATGCCTTCAATGAGGATAAAAATGGCTTCCCCGTTATTCCCCAGACCGACGTTAAGATATTTAATGTGAAATAGCGACGAGCCCTAAGGGAAGCCGCGGGAAGCTGGTGGGGGATTTCTTGTTTGCCTAGGACTGCACTCAATGCATCCTCTAAGGTTGAGGAGCGAGACTATGGCTCGCTCCTCTGCCCCTGGTGTGACTTTTAGCCTATGAATACCAAGAGCTTCTCCACGATCCGGCACTGCCCTATCCGTGGCTGTGCCATCGGAGAATTCTGAATGCTCTGGATACGTTCCCCACCTTTGGCGGTATACTTTCCAGGGACGCCGATATAGATCATGAGATTGACCGGTGCTTCGCCAGAGCTAGCTCCGCGTCTGGTTGGCTCTGGAGGGGAGCATGGGAGAGCAGAGGTACTGGTCTATCTACCAACCTGAAGACCCACAGAGCCACTGGGATGACTTCCTTTTTGCGTGCCCGTGAAACCTGGACGCTACCTGCAAGCTGAATCATTTCCATCTGAATCGTCTCAGGAAGCTCCGAAAAATCACCTGGCAAGATAAGGTGACCCTGGCAAGGGATCACGCAGCATGGCAAGCCCACATCAAAGAAGGCGCTGCGCCAAGAGACGCACACATTTAGACATTTCTGCTCCAAATGCTCATGTGGACTATTTGTGTCCAACCTGGGATAGAGCCTTCAGCTTGTACGGTCTGATCCACCACAGGCTGACACACAGAACCTTCACTCCCACTCGGCGATGCCATTTTGATCCTCTTCAAGCACAAAGGGCAACAATCAATCAATCAATTAATTATCACTAATCTCATTTGTGCCCGACAACCCTGTAAATCAGCCACTTCTAAGGAACGTGACTCCCATTTTATAGATGAGAAAACCGAGGCAGAGAGTAGCCCAGGATCTTGCTCACGGTCCCTCAGCTAATGAGGGTCTCGTGTGGAGTTTCTGCCTCCCTGTCCAGCACTAACTACTAGTCCCGATGGGGCCGAGGGCTTTTTTTACTTTCTTAGCTGGCCATGGGGACTGGCTCCTTGACTACAGTCCACTAGAAGCTTGGGCTCTGGCTTGCCACATCTGTTTGACTTTTTGATCACTGATAGATCTGCTCTACTATATGTGCAACATAGACTGAATTAGCCAGCCTTTTTATGTTTTTGTTTGGAAAAAAAAAAGCCTCGAATGACATAGAAGCTGGAGATAGCAGTTGGGGCTAGGTTGTATTTTTATATTTGTTCTATTTGGGGCACCTAAAGCTGCTGGGTGGGAATACAAGGTAACTAACATTCAGAGCTTCAGTTCAGGCTCACTGATCTCAAGGAGAATGGCAGCTACTCCTCCTTCCCCAGAATGTCAATTATTAAGCCGCAGAAAGGTCAGGAGCAGCTTGTGGATGAACTCACTGAGCTGCGGTGGGGCTCTCAGCCCCCCGGCGAGATCCCTGTAGACAGGGCCACATGGCCAGGGACATCCTTGGTCCTCCTGGAGACTCTTCAGTGGGTAGCTCCCTGCTGTCTTTAGGATCCTATATAGCTCCCAGGGCTAGGAAGGCATTGAAAGCCCTTCATAATCTGGCTCTGGCCAAGATTTACTTCCCATCACTGCCCTGATTCCCAGACTATTGCTGCTAAACTGATGGACTCCCTGCTCCCTCGCCTTAGAACTCCATCTTTTGCTTCTGACTTTGCACAGGCAAAAGATACTATCAGTTAATTCCTGAAGCTGCTCTCCCTTTGTCTCCACATTTGAGAAGCCCTCATTGATGGAAGCCTTGAAGGGGCAGCTCAGGCACCTGCTCTTGCAAGAAGTTGACTATTTCCCCCACACACACACACTAGCATACAACCAGTAAGATTCTAGCTTTCCTTCCCTCTCTCTCTGTTTAGATTTCTCTTATATTGTTAATGGAGCATCCTCCAGCAAAAAGGAAGCCCTTGGAAGTCAGGACTTGTTCCTCATGGTTTGGTTGTCTGTTGCCCTAGGATATACTGTCACCTTCTCAGCTGGGGAGTCAAAGTTCCATGCTCCTTCCTGCTGTTTTAGCCCTCTTCCTCATTACTGCCCATTCTAATGAAGCTGGCCCACTTGGGATTCCCAGGACACAATGTCACATTTCCAGGCTCTGCACGTGGGCTCCCCTTTTCTCATTGTCACTGCTGTCTCCTACCCAAAGCCTTTCCTGATGTGCCCAGCGACTAGCACTCCTTCTCTTGAAGTTATTTTACTCATGTCTATGTTTTATCCCCCCCCTCCCAGAATCATTATTTCCATCTAACAGAATTGCAAATGATGGTCCAAAAAAGGTCTGCATTAAAAATCTACCCCTTAAGTAGTAAACCATCTGCCCAATCACATCACAAACATATTTTTCGTCTGTGACACAAGTAAACTTATGCTTGAGCCATTATAGATTTCTTTCTGCAGAAATTTGAGCCTCTCATCACCATCTGCAAAACTATTCTGATGTTTTGGCAGCGATAATTGTATCAAACTCTAACTGCTTTTGAGTAAGCAACAGCGAGCATGTTCTTGAAGTTTTTCCACCTTTCATCAAATTGTTTCCAAATTCCCCTAAAGGTTCAACATTCAAATACAAGCTGATTCCCAGTGAATGGTCAGATAGGTGCACAAACCTTCCTTTGCCTTCTGTATACTATAGCAGAATAAGTCCCCCATTCCCCCTTTTTGCTTCATCAGCTAAGAAATATCACATGATAAAAAAAATCATCAACATTTAGCCTGGGGCACATTTTTGAAGATGAGTGCTGAGCTAGCAAATTATAATCTGTTTTAAACTGATCACAGAATGTCAAGTGTGTTCTGCAGAAACAAATCTTCCCTTGCCTCTAATTTGTAGAATTAAGCTTGTTTTCCAATGTAAATTTATCCCCCATTTATGTTAATATTCTTCTTTTGGATGGATTTTTAAAAATGGGAAAAGGGAATAAGCATTTACATAACACCTATTGTGAACCAGGTACTGTGCAATAAGTTCTTTCTTTATAAATATTATTTAATAATAGTTATAATTTATAGCTAATATATATATATAATTATATATACTATACAATAAGTTATAAAATATAAATATTATAATGTTATAAATAATAAAATAAATATTATTATTTTATAAACGTTATAATTTCGACCTTCATAACAAACATGAGAGACTGTTGTCATCACTGTGTTATGGTAGACAGAAGAGAGGTTCAGTGACTTGCTAGTATCACGCAGTTAGTAAGTATCTGAAGGTGAATTTGAATTCAGTTCTTCCTGACTACAGACTCAACATGTTATCCACTTTTCTACCAACTGCTACCATTTTCTGAATGACCTTTGGGCAACGTTGGTCATCCCTTCCTTTAAAAAGGATTTCCATATACAAAGGTGGGTGAAACATTGTTTAAAACAAAGTAATACGCAATTGAACTTTAAAATCATTTATCACTTCAAATGATGTTTGCTATTCGCAAATACAAAAGTAAATCTTTTATATCATAAATAGCCATTGATTTTCATTGATGGTCGGGTGGGCAAAAATGTAAAACAGAAAAAAAAATCTTTCCCTATCTCGTAAAATTGTTCCTTTTCCTACATTATTTTAGCGTGAGTGCCATTTTATTTTATTCTTTATTTTACATCAAATCACAGAAATAAATTCAATGCAGAACCTGATTGAAAACTAAGTCTCTCTGCTGTTGGTTTAAATATTGCAAACTTTTGTTCAAATTCCAAAGTCTAACAAAATTTAAGTCTCTTCCTCCTCCTCCTTCCTCTAAAATCTCCCAAGCTATAACAATGAACATTCAGCACACTGAGGTATATTGGATTGAGCTGTCCTTGGAGAACAATTTATACGGTGAAAGTGCTCTGAAGAAAAAGAATTTTAAAGAATTCTGATTAGTGAAAAGATAACCCCTGATTTCAGATGACTGAAGATAAAGGATGCTCCTGCCAGAGTGGTGATGGGCTTAGAATAAATAATGTAGACATTTCAGGATGTGACAAACATGAGAATTTGTTTTGTTTCACTATGCATATTTTGTCAATAGGGTTTTTCTCCTTTTACTGGTTGTTGAGGGTATATGGGATATGATATGAAACGATAAAAATAAAGTTGAAAAAAAATCCTATATTCAGAAAAATTTGTAAAATAAAAAAATTAATTTGAAGTCTTATAGATAACTAAGATGAAGTCTTGCTGGGTTATTTAATTCTTACAGAATGTCTCACATAAAATATTCATAATTATTTTATAATTCGTTTTTATGATTTTGTATTTAGGGTTTTCATAATAATAGAATGAATTTTTGTACTTTATATTTACAAATAGAAAAAGTACATTTTGCTTTGGAGCTTTTTTGGGCAAGAGTTATTATTGTGGTTAGTGTAAGTGCCCCATCTCAGCTCCATGTCTTTGCTCATAGCTCCTCCTTGATCGGAACAGATTGATCCCAACTCCTAGATTCCAATTATGACTGCCGAGGTCATTCTTTTCCTTCAAGGACAAACACAGATAGTGTCTCCTTCATGAAATCATCCCTGATATTCCGAGGGAGAAATGACCTCTTGCTATTCAGGTCCCCCCTCAGCCTTTGGCTGCACATCTCCTCCTGCACTTTGCCCAGGGACTCAGCTTTTCCCTCATTATCCCAGAAGCACTTCAGCTCCAACTTGGAAGGGGCGTCCCCTCTGGGGCGTTCAGTCAAACCTCAACCTAAAAAGGCATCCCCCCTGCTTGGAGAATGGGCGTCCAGCCACGACCGGAAGGACACCAATAAATGGAAATTCTGTTAATGCTTAAAGCAGCCATTCCACTTCTTGGAGAGAATGCGAAATGTCAAGAACAAGGAAGTCCGGAGGAAGATCTTGAATGCTTACTCTGTGCCAGGCACTGTGCCAGGGACCCAGGAGACAAAGAAAAAATAGCTCAAAAACCAGTGGGAGGGGGAGAACGAGGAGGGGGGAGATGATAAAAAAATAAAAGCCAGTCGGACACAGAAGCAGAGCCAGAGAGAAAGAGACACGTGGAGAGAGAGGAGGGATGGGGTGGGGACGGCACTGAGTGCCAGGTTCCCACCCTTAGGGATCTGCACATCCCACTCTCCCCTTTTCTTCTGTGCCCAGACAGTGCCATCTAGTGTCTATCATAGGAACACCAACATTCCCACATCAGGGAAGATCCTAGTTATGAGAACTGGAAACCTGAAAGAGAGGGGGGGTGAACTTGGTGAAAGAACAGCCTGCAACCTGGAAGCCCGGCTGAGGGACCCCCAAAGGCAAAGCTAGTTTGTCTGACATGTCACCAGCCGCTCTCAGACCCACTGCACAGAAGCACCGGCTGACCCCCCTTCGCCTGCGAGGAGACAGCGGTCCCTCCGTTCGCTGGTCGCTAATTCATCCTCCACAACGCTCCCAGACTGAAACGCCTAAAACAGAAACCTGATCCTTATGCTCATCCACCGGAAAACTTTTCATAGCCCCCTATTTCTTCTAGGAAAAGGTATAAATATCTTCTGCGGGCGTTTAAGGCCTTCCGCAGTCTGGCTCTGAGCAACTTTTCCGGTCCGGTTAGATATTGCTTTCACATCCTCTAGATTTCAGGAAGGCTTGGTGACCAGCTATTGCTGAAGCTCTGGAAGCCAGCTCTCACCTCCAGGCATTTGCACGCTGCCTCCACGCTCTCTTCCCACTTCTCTGTCAGCTGGAGTCCCTGTTGGCTTTCCAGGGTCAGTTCAGCCGGCACCTTCTCTGTGAAACTCTCCCGGATTCCCCACTGAGGTGCTTTCCTCTTCCCTCCTCCTCTGATCTCTCTTTTGTTCCCCCTCCAATCCCCGACTCCCTCCCTAGTATTAGAGAGATCCACCCATGTCCTACTCCCCACTGGGCAACTTATCCACCAACAAGAATTGACTGATTAAATCCCTCCGATGTGGCAGGCACTGTATTGGGTCTGAGGATGCAGAGACAAAAACAGGAGTCCCTGCTCTCAAGCACCTTCCATTTAGAGGGCTGAGACAGTGGGCATTGAAATGTGTCTGTAGGACCGCTTCTCTTACACAAAACCTTTTCTAATCCCTTCAGCAGGGACGGCCTCCCTCTGCCCCAATTATTTTGCATTTAATTTGTAAGATTCCATATATACTTCTATGTGTGTAAGTTGCTTTCCCCAAGAGAATGCAAACTCATTGAGGGCAGGGACTCTCTCCTCAGTCTCCACAGCACGGTTCTCGGTACATCACGGGACTTAACGCATGTTGGCCGATTGATTGATTACTAATGATTGTTGGATTCAGTTGTAAAGTCTTATACCCAAGGCTAGGTTATTAATAATATATAATTACATAAGATGTATAATATATAGCACAATACATAATGTATATATATATATATATATATATATATATATATATATATATATATATATATCATAGAAACTTTATGTGTGTTTGTTGATTGATCAATGATTGCTGGATTCAAATGTAAGGCAGTAGACTCAAAGATAGGAACAGATAGAGGAAGAGAGAAAAATCTCTGTGTCTTTTTTCTCTATTTCTGTTTCCCCCTTTCTCTAGCTCTAGGCTTATCCTTGAATGTTTGATGCTGGCCCTTCTTTCTATTGAAAGAAAATGGCCAGGGATACTTGGCAAAGAACAAAGGTGAACTTGAGTCTGCTACAAAGGGAGAATGAAAAAAGTCAAGAGAGATCCAGGAAAGGGGATGGGAGATGCTGAAGTTTCCTTTCATTTGGGAAAACCAGTGAGCGTTCCATGGAGGAGCAGCAGCTGAGTATTTCTGCACTTTGACATTCGGCACGGTGAAGCTCAAAAATGAAATCTGAGCGGGTCCTGAAATACCCCCCGGATCATTAAAAGATTCTACCATGTTCGCACCAGTCGGACTCTAGTGTTCTATAATCTGGCTTTCTATCACTTGGGTAAGCCCCCGTTTTTTCATTTTTTAATTGGAGATAATACAGGCGGAACCTGCCTTTCCGAGCTGAAGTGAACAGAGCACTTTGGAGACATCTCAGTTCAAGAGAATTGTAAGTGAACATTGCTGTCATTTTAGAGACTATTTGGGGCTTAACCAAATGAAATGCCTTATCCATGGGCTTGCAGATGGTGGGCCTGAGGTAAGACTTAGCAGTCAAATGGTGGAGGATGAAAAAGGCTGCTGTTAGATTGGAAAATGAGAAGAGGCCCATCCACTGGGGAATGGCTAAACAAGCTGGACTATATGAAGACAATGGAATATTATTGTTCTGTAAAAAACAATGGACAAGCTGATTTTAGAAAGGGCTGAAAAGATTTACATGAACTGATGCTGGGAGAAACAAGAAGAACCAGGAATACATTGTACACAATAACAAGAAGATTGAGCCGTGATGATCAACTAGGGAAGGCTCGGATCTTCTCAGTGCTTCTGTGATCCAAAGCAATCCCAATAAACTTTGGACAGAAAATACCCCCTGCATCCAGAGGAGATTGAATGTAAATCAACACATGCTGTTTACTTCTTTTTTCTTTTTTTTAATCTCTCCCATGCTCTGATTTCTCTCTTCCAATATTATTTATAACACAATAAATAAAAATAAATAAATTTATGAGAGAGAGAAAGAAAGAAAGAGAAGAGAAGAGAAGAGAAGAGAGAAGAAAAGAAGAAAAGAAAAGAAAAGAAGAAAAGAAAAGAAAAGAAAAGAAAAGAAAAGAAAAGAAAAGAAAAGAAAAGAAAAGAAAAGGAAAGGAAAGAAAAGGAAAGAAAAGAAAAGGAAAGAAAAAGATTGCTGTTGCTAGAGTCAGAAGAGCCGAGCTCAAATCCCGGGTCAGTCACTCAGTACTCCGATGGCCTTGGCCGGCTCAGTCTCCAGCCTGGACCTCAGCGCTCTCACCTGCAGCTTGAGGGAGTTGGAGCATCTGCTTTCTGCTGCCCCCTCCAGCTCTTGGATGGGAGAAGGCTCAGGACGGCTGCCATTACACATCGGTCTTTCTGCACTGGGGCACATCACTTCCCAGTCATTGCCAGGCTGGTAAATGGTACATTAACCTTTCAGAAGAATTTCAATCACCTTCATGGACGACCCACTTTGGCAATGGACGGATCGCATGTCTATTTGTGTGGGGGAGACAGGCAGGGGCAGCCAAAATAACCAAATATCAAAATAACCAGCTCTGATTTTTCTCTTCCAATGTGATTCATAAAGCAGTGTGTATAACAGGTTTTTTGTTTTTTGTTTTTGTTTTTTTTTAATTCACTAGAATTTTTTGTTTTTGTTTTTTTTTTTTTTAATTCACTAGAAAAAACAAAGGAAATGGCGGCTGCTGCTGGAGTCAGAAGAGCTGAGTTCGAATCACTTAAGTGATTAAATCACTTAAATCATTAAGTGATAAAATCACTTAAGTTCAGTCACTTAATACTGAGTGACTGAGAAAGTAATTGAGGAGGAAGAAGAACGGTCTCCTTAGGATGTGACAGGAACTGCCATGTTAAGGGGCTCAGGAAGGGAAGCTGTTTAGAAGTAGGAGGAAATAGCACTGGATGAATGCTGATGGGTCTATGGAGAACATATCTCCACTGATGGCAGCACCAAGTTAATCACTTCGTTCAGCTCTTCGATTCCTAAATTTTAGGATGGACACTGGCTGATCTGGAAAGATTTTTAAAGACCTAGAAGACTCCTGGATGTTGAACCAGAAGGTTGTAATCCTGGAGCTGACAATTGCTGTGTACGACTTTGCCGCTTCTTGGTGTGTCTCAGTTGCCTTCTCTGTCAAATGGAGAAACTGATATTTTTTCATTCCTTGCCTCATAGCATTCTTATGACTACAGAACTGTCTCTGGGCTACTTTCCCAAGTTCCTCTTACATTATCAGACTGGAATTCCAGGGTACTGATTACAAGTCTTCTCAGGAAGTATCCCTCAGAGGCTGGGGTTTCTACTACTAGGGCTCCACCAGCGTGTTTCCCACTGATTATCGGCTGGTAGTCTCAATTAGCTTTTAACAAAGGTATTTACTAAAAAGGTATAGTAAGAATAAATGGTCCTACATGCCCCAAAGTTCTGGGGCATGCGCTCCCACAAGTCCATGCAGACTGTGAATGATGGGATAAATATCCAAATGGTCCTTGGCAGCAAAATGGTTCCCTACCCCTGCTCTAGAGATAGGGTCACCAGACAGAGGGGAGAGAAATGCTCCCTTCATTTCTACTAGGGAGACGCTCCCTTCATTTCTTTCTACTAGAGAGATGCTCCCTTCATTTCTTTCTACTGGGGAAACACTCCCTTCATTCCTTTCTACTGGGGAAACACTCCCTTCATTCCTTTCTACTGGGGAGACACTTCCTTCATTCCTTTCTACTGGGGAGACGCTCCCTTCATTTCTTTCTACTGGGGAGACGCTCCCTTCATTTCTTTCTACTGGGGAGATGCTCCCTTCATTTCTTTCTACTGGGGAGACGCTCCCTTCATTTCTTTCTACTAGAGAGACGCTCCCTTCATTTCTTTCTACTGGGGAGATGCTCCCTTCATTTCTTTCTACTGGGGAGACGCTCCCTTCATTTCTTTCTACTAGAGAGACGCTCCCTTCATTTCTTTCTACTGGGGAGATGCTCCCTTCATTTCTTTCTACTGGGGAGACGCTCCCTTCATTTCTTTCTACTGGGGAGATGCTCCCTTCATTTCTTTCTACTGGGGAGACGCTCCCTTCATTTCTTTCTACTAGAGAGACGCTCCCTTCATTCCTTTCTACTGGGGAGATGCTCCCTTCATTTCTTTCTACTAGAGAGACGCTCCCTTCATTTCTTTCTACTAAAGAGATGTTCCTTTTATTTCTCCTGGGGAAACACTCCATTCATTTCTTTCTACTGGGGAGACGCTCTCTTCATTTCTTTCTACTGGGGAGACACTCCCTTCATTTCTTTCTACTAGAGAGACGCTCCCTTCATTTCTTTCTACTGGGGAGACGCTCCCTTCATTTTCACTGGGGAGACGCTCTCTTCATTTCTTTCTACTAGGGAAACACTCCCTTCATTCCTTTCTACTGGGGAGACGCTCCCTTCATTTTCTACTAGAGAGATGCTCCCTTCATTTCTTTCTACTAGGGAAACACTCCCTTCATTCCTTTCTACTGGGGAGACGCTCCCTTCATTTTCACTGGGGAGACGCTCTCTTCATTTCTTTCTACTGGGGAGACGCTCTCTTCATTTCTTTCTACTAGGGAGACGCTCCCTTCATTTCTTTCTACTAGAGAGACGCTCCCTTCATTTCTTTCTACTGGGGAGACGCTCCCTTCATTTTCACTGGGGAGACGCTCTCTTCATTTCTTTCTACTAGAGAGATGCTCCCTTCATTTCTTTCTACTAGGGAAACACTCCCTTCATTCCTTTCTACTGGGGAGACGCTCCCTTCATTTTCTACTAGAGAGATGCTCCCTTCATTTCTTTCTCCTAGGGAAACACTCCCTTCATTCCTTTCTACTGGGGAGACGCTCCCTTCATTTTCACTGGAGAGACGCTCCCTTCATTCCTCCCCTTGTCACTCCAACATTCCAGTTTCACCACTTAACTGACTTTGCTGCTAGACGGTGCTCTGAGGGAATCCCTGCTGCTTTTATGAAGCCCTTCTGGGCAAGGTTGGGAGGATCAGCTGGCTGGAGCCAGGCCATTATACCAGACAGGGGCCATTTCCAAACTGGGACATGCTCAGGGCTCGGAGAGCTTGGCCTCTACCTCTGTAACTACAGTTGGGTGTCACCTTCTCACATTGGTATTCTAAGGGCTGGGGGGGGGCAGGGGCTGCCTTGTTAGTGTCTGTGCCCGTGGTCCACAGCAAGGGCTCAGTGAGTATCCCCCTCCCCATTCATCCTCTTCTTGAATGCAAGGAGATCTCACAAAGAGATCCCACAATCGCTGTGTTTGCGCAGTCTGGTGTGGGTACAGGATGACAGTGACCTGGGAGTGTGCACTGTACAATCCTCCTCCCTCCGTGGAGAAAGTGCTTGGCAAATCTCGAAAGGCCGTATCAGTGTGAAATATCATTGCTCAATCTCATAAACTCATCATTTAGTACTGACTCTGGGCAAGATAGCATACGGGGGAGAGAAAGGTAGCAGTGAAAAAAAAATTACTTAAAACCTCCCGTTCCATTGAGGAAAGAGGCCGTTTGCCCAAGTCTGTACTGAGGGAGAAGCTTCTGAGAACGGGGGGCTCTGTGCAGCAGGGGCCCATGAGGCGAGCTCTGGAGAAAGCTTCAGATTCAAAGGTGGGGACGGGAGGTCCTGGGGATGTAGCCCAGGTAAGGACAATCCTCGCCATGCTGAGGAGGTGGGACATAGGTTATGTGTGAAGAACAGATGCAGGGCTGTTGGAAAGCTAAAGAACCTGGTGGGGAAGGAGCTCAAATTGGCCCGGAGATGCAGGTAGAAGGGGCGTAGGGGCCTTTCGGTGCCAGGATGGAGCACGATGACGTGTGACCTTAGCAAAGTCAAATCAATTCGAGCTTCGAGAAATTTCCCAGAAATTGAAGGGGTTTAATTAGACTTTCTCTGTGCTTCAACTTCCCTTCCAGAGCTGAATCCTCTGCTCCTCTTAGTGGGGAAAGGTTAAAGAGAAGGCATCTCCTTAGTGGAGACAGGAGAATTTGTGGGGGTAATTGAGCATTTCTCACACAGGGAACGCAGGCTATTCTCAGTAGATCAAGGGGAACATGAGGATAAAACAAGGGGAGGCATTTGGAGGGAGGCGCACAAGGATTTTGTGAATCGGAGATCTAGCTCTCTGGAAGGCAATCTTCGGCTGCTGAGGGGCCTTCTGCAGGGCCGGAGCCCCTCGGCCTAAAGTGGGTCTGATCTAGCAGCTCCCACCAAGCAGGAGGCCCTGATCAGCCCCTGAAGTGGGGTGGGCCCCCTCATGGATGGGAAAAGAAGGGGGGCATTTGCCTATATCCTCCCTCCTTTCCACTCACCACCACTGCCTACCTGGGAAGCCGACAGCTAGTAAGGGGAGAGAGGGGGAAGAAAGGAATAGCCTGAAACCAAAACACCCCCCTCCACTGCACAAGAGAACTCTCCTTCCTAAACATGCAGAGTTGCACTTGCAAGGTTTACAACTGTGAAATAACGTCCTCTGAATTAGCAAAGTCTTACCTGCGTCTTCCTGAAAAGAACATTTTCCATTTTTAGCAAATGACCTGCATCGTGTATTTTTTTACATACATCAGCTTTCCTGTATGTGACTTTTTATGTTTCAGTGCTCTCTCAGGAATAGCTTAGCTTCCTGACTCTTCTCAAGGGTAGGGACTACATCAGAACACCGGGCTCTGAGATGGCAGAGACTTAAAAGGCGTTCAGCCCGACTCACAACGGAGCAAGAAGTCACCCCCTACCGTCACTGAGAAGGGGGCTTTCCTGCATGTGACTTTAGGTTTCAGGGGTCTCACGGGAGTATCTTATCTTCCTGACTCTCTGCAAAGATAAAGACTACATCAGAACACTGGGTTCCAAACTGGTCGAGATCCAAGAGGGTTCAGCCCGACTCACAACGGAGCAAGAAGTCACCCCCTACCGTCCCTGAGAAGGGGGCTTTCCTGCATGTGACTTTAGGTTTCAGGGGTCTCACGGGAGTATCTTAGCTTCCTGACTCTCTGCAAAGGTAAAGACTACATCAGAACACTGGGTTCCAAACTGGTGGAGATCCAAGAAGGGTTCAGCCCGACTCACAACGGAGCAAGAAGTCACCCCCTACCGTCCCTAAGAAGGGGGCTTTCCTGTATGTGACTTTTTGTGTTGCAATGGTCTCACAGGAATATTTTAGCTTCCTGACTCTCTGCAAGGGTAGGAACTACATCAGAACACCGGGTTCCAAACTGGTGGAGATCCAAGAAGGGTTCAGCCCAACTCACAGTGGAGCAAGAAGCCACCTGCTATGGGCCCTGAGAAGGGGTATATAGCCTCCGCTTGATGGCTTTCCAGAAGAAAGAGCCCACTGCCCCTCCTGAGGCAGTCCAACCTACCCTGCAATAGTTTTTGTCTTCTATCAGCTAGCCAACCAGAATTTATTAAACGTTTACTATGTGCCATGGAAAAGGGAGGCCAAATACAGCCTCTGCTCTTGAAGAGCTGCCATTTTAACGGGAAAATCACCCACAACTGCCTCCTTGAATCTGGGGCTGCAGATTCAGCCCTCAAGGGCACAGGGGACCAACTGGATCCCTGTCCCACCGAGAGCCCGCGAGAGGCTGGAAGGCAGTTCTTGGGGGCCGAGGGCACCTTCTCTTTCCCAGGATAAAGGTCCCCAGTTACTTTCTCTTGGGGCCCAACCGGAGCAAGCCTTCAATAAATCCTGGCTGCTTAATTACCCTCATTGCTCTCATTGGGTTTGCCCCTCTGGATCCCCCCATTCCCTCCCATTCCCACTATTAGTTTCTCATAAACTCCCCCAGGAGGATTCATAAAACCCAGCAGAGGCCTTAACTGCTGGCTGATTTAGCGCGAGGATCTGGTCTGGCAAATAGACACCGGAGCCAGTGGATTTTAAAGCTAAAGGAAAAGTGGAGCCTCCTTTCATCCCGGCTCACAAGTAGGCTAAGGTGCAAAGGGAGGCAAACGAGGGCGATTACTGCGTCAGCCTGCCAGTCAACGATTATTTCTGGAGAGCCCTCGGGGCAGGGGAGCCCAGAGGCGCATGGAGAGCCGTTGTTTCGGAGAAATCCCCTTTTTGGGAAAGCTGCACAGGGTGGAGAAGGGCTCTGGATACAGAGGGGAAGGGCCTGGCCCCCACCCCGGCCCTTGCTATCGTGGGAGCTGGCAGAAGAGCCTGACTTAAGAGGGCCTCCGTTTCCCCAGATGTAACATGAGAGGGGCGGGCGAGCTGGCTTGTTCCAAGTCCCTCCTTCCCCAGCTCTCAGCCCCAAGCGCTTAGAATCTCTCCGGAAGAGGAGTTCTTCTATAAGCGGAGGCTGGCCGGGAGCTAGCTGGACTTCCCGACTCTCCAGACTGGAAAGGGAAAGTCCCCGTGGGGACAGAACCTGCACGAGCCTCCCGAGCCCAACTCAAGCAGGACAGAAGTTGCTCCCCGCACCTCTGGGGAGTCTGGGGAAACTCCGATGGACCCGAGAAGCCAGACCGGGAGGATCCAAAAGCCAGGGGGGCAGACCCTGCTCTCAGGGAGCTTATTTTCCCCGGGGATGCAGTGATACAAAATATACCCAGGGACAGAAACAGACACATTGTACACAAAGTGATCTCAAAGGGGAGAAAGTCAGAACCAGGGACAGGTCTGTGGGGGCAACTGAGGACACAGAAGGGCCTGAACTGCTCCCACTAGTCCCTTGCCCACCCCTGGGGACCCCTCCTAGGGACAGACATTCTGTATTCCAGCTTCTTCCAGGCCCCAGCAGCCGTCTCCCACCACCCTTCCTTTGCACCAGCGGTACCTCCCACCTGAAAAGCCTGGCTTCTCTGAAGGGAGATGTTTTACTTGTCCCTATCGGGGCAGCTCCCACAGGAGCGGACTCTTCCTGCACTTAGCTCCGCCTTTGCGGCTGCAGGTTTAATTTATATTTATCTGTGTATAGGCTAAACTGCTCCGAGCCTAGTTGTCCTTAATCCAAAGAATGCTTCTTGAGGACTGGAGCATTTTTCTGGGAGCACCTAGCTAGGTCAGACACATAGTAGGTACTTTAAACCTACATAGTAGGTTTAAAAAGACGTCTCTTGTATAAAAGAGTGAGAGTAATTGCGTGCGGCTTCTTGGGGAAATACAGCAGTAATCCTGAGGTCTCCAGACCCTGATTGTTCCTACAATCTGTCAGTGATTCTCAAGTCTTCGGCCTTCGGATTGTCCTGCAAGCGTTGCTGACTCAGACAATCTGCTGGTCTCAATACCCAAGTTCCTGAGACAGCAGGGAAGGGAGCACCCCTCAGTCCTCCCTGCAAGCCCTAACATTAGCACATAAGGAGCACGAAGCTCTGGTCTAGCTTTGTCCCGTGACTCTATCTTCTCTCTCGGTTCTTCGCTAAATCCTGTTGGAACTTAGCCCGCTTCAGCTGGCGTTTCAATGACAACGAACTTTGCCCCTTGACTTGGAGATGGGTTCAAGTCTGCAAATTCCCCTGAGACCCTGCTCTGAGATTTGGGGTCTCTCTGTGAGCCTCAGCAAGAGTTCAGCAAAAGCTGGAGAGCTGGGTGGAGAGGGTCTGTCCGCAGGGGCCAGAGGCTCACTGGGACCATCCGCTCTTCCTCCCTCTCCCGCTTCCTCTCTCTCCCCACGTGGCGGCACTTTGGGGTACGTTGAGCAGATGGGCAATGCCGAAGGAGAAGTTCCCTGAGTGGGACAGAGGACACGCTGGGGTCCCTGTGGCTCAGCCTGCAGAATGGGCCCGGCAGGGAGGGAGGCAGGTGGATGGGAAATGAGGCTGGGCCCCGCGAGCAGCACTTGAGGCCCGGCTCCACCAGAGGCCGGGGCTCGCGGTCTCTCCCTGAATTCTCGTTCTGCTTCACAGTGCTCACGTGCAGGAGGAAGGACGCGTGGTAGCGGACAGAGAGAGCCTGAGGAAAAGATCAGTGACTGGCTCGAGCTCCCACTGGGTCTGCCCCAAACCTGAGGGGGCAGCGAGGAGCCCAGCGGGCTGTGCCCTGGACCAGCCCGACTCTACCCCTCGCAGCACACACGTGCCTACAGGCACACACGTGTACATACATGACACACGCCACACAGCCACAGCACACGCACACACTCCCTGCAGCCTTGCCCCTATATTCTACATCTACCAGTGGGTTCATCCTCCTGGAAAGCCATGGCAGGCTGCTGCCAGCAGGGGTCACCAGTGCCCAGGCATTCGAGCAGCTGCCCCCCCACGGTGGTGAATCTGGGATCTGGAGACAGGCCTGAGGAGAAAAGGCGGACTCCCATCCTCTGCCTGGGCATCGGCCCACTGTGTGCCCCCAGGCCGGGAACTCTGCAGAGCAGCGGGCAAAGGAGCCCCCTGCTCAGTGGCAGATACCCAGCTCCACTTGCACAGCTTTGCCCAGAAGGGAAGGGCACCCGCCTGGGCCAGGATCTGGGGCTGCCGGGCACCCAGGCTAGGCCCTGGCTCATCCCGCCTGCGCCTCTTACGTGTCCCCTCAGTCGTTCCTGGGGGTCAAAGCCTCAGGAAGGCCCTGGTTACGCTGTGAATGCAGCCTTAGGGAGGGAGGAGCCTTCAGTTCTGCATTTCCTACAGAATCCAGGAATTCTGCTCCTTTTTTTTCTTGCATCAAATAAGGAAAAATTAAGCCTATTTTCATGCTGCAAAATTGGGGTGTGAAAGCAGTTAGGACCCGCAGGATAATCTCACTTTTACCTTTTAGAGTAAAAATACCCGAGCAGCAAAACGCTGTGGGAGCCCCTGGGGAAATCGGCATAAATCCCCCATCATCTTAGCACCTTTGCCTCATTATTTTACAAGACCATAGTTAACCAGGTCAGGAGGCTCTGGGCCACGGAGCCAGGAAGCTTGGACCAACTCCTGCCCAGACCCACTTCCCCTCCCCCCCTGCGGCCATCACAGCGACTGGGGGTTGGGGGGCACCAAAAATCCACTTCCTCTGGATCCAAGGGCAAGGGCTGCTGGGAACTTAAAACGTAGTGGCGGAGCTTAAGGATTATTAGCCTCTGCTTGCAGGGGAGAAAGAGCAGCACGGGAGCAACTCCTGAGACAGAGATTGGGGCAGTGTCTGACTGGGGAAAAAAAGACCCATCACAGAACCGGGAAAAAAAAAGACCCATCACAGAACCGGGAAAAAGACCTGTCACAGAACCAGGAAAAAAAAAAGACCCGTCACAGAACCGGGGAAAAAAAAGACCCATCACAGAACCGGGGAAAAAAAAGACCCATCACAGAACCGGGAAAAAGACCTGTCACAGAACCAGGAAAAAAAAAAGACCCGTCACAGAACCGGGGAAAAAAAAGACCCATCACAGAACCGGGGAAAAAAAAGACCCATCACAGAACCGGGAAAAAGACCTGTCACAGAACCAGGAAAAAAAAAAGACCCGTCACAGAACCGGGGAAAAAAAAGACCCATCACAGAACCGGGAAAAAGACCTGCCACAGAACCCAAAACAGAGCTGCCACAGGACCATGGACCGTCAGCGGTGGAAGGACCCTCTGGACAAAGCCCATGGGAGGTCAGAGAAGACCCTGTCACGGAGAAGGCAGCATGAGGAGGCCCCCAGAAATGGAAGCAGAGAGGGAGAGGCGGGCTCCCAAGGGCGCCGGCCAAGAAGACAGCCTTGGTTCTGGAGCGGAACGAGGGGAGAAGAGGGGGGAGAATCGGGGCTGCTCTTCCCGCCAGGCTTGCAGCTCAGCTGGGAAGCTTGCTGCTCCCAGGGACTGGCAGCCCGTTCCCCCAGCTCCCTCAGGCTGTTGGCAGCCCGTTCCCCCAGCTCCTTCAGGGCTGTCTGGCTTTGGCGCAGACAGCTTTTGCTCCCACATGACGGCTCCTGCTCGAACCTGGGAAGCCTCCCGTTTTCCGATACCCAGCAACGGCCCCTTCACCCGCCCGGTGCCCCCAGAACCCTCGGGTGGGAGCCCGGGCTCACTCCCTGGGCAGCCTTTCAGGAAAGCCTCTTCCTGGCAGCCAGGGACCACTTGTAGGTCTTCCTGCCTCCCAACAAGCAGGCTTCATCCCTCCTTTTAGTGGCCACGTTTGTGTTCCAATGGGGGATTGTTTTAGAAAAGGGAGCTGTGGGAAAAACACTTGGCCCACAAAGCAAGGAGGGATTTTTAAAAAGCACCAGCCGCCTGCTGGATTTTTTTAAGCAGTATTTAATTCCAAATCTGTCTCAGCTTTGTTACTCTCATTAAAAGAATAATTAGCTATTTAAAAAGCCATTATGCTCATTCTGTCAGTGTGAGCATCAAAATGCAGGTTGCAGAGACAATGAGAGGCTGAATCTTTTCTGGGGGGAGGCAAGAGAGGCCCCTTGGGGGGCCAGGAGGGAGGAAGAGGTCCTGGGAGCCCAGACAGCCATGGCGGCTGTCTCCCTGACAGCCAGGTAGTGAATCTCTCCTTCCTTCATCCAGCCCTGACCTGCCTCCAGGGAAGGCTGCTTTCAAGCTGGCCAGCTTGGATCCTGGGGCTGCTCTCTAAAGCTGGTCCCCTGGCCCTGGGGCTGGTGAGGATGTCCCAGTCTTGGCCTTGTCTGTCTCTTCTTGGAGGAGGCCCTGTAGGGGAGGACACAAGGAGGCCCAGGTCCAGCCCCAGAGGGGCTACTACTGCCCAAGGACTGGGAGGGGATCAGCATGAGGTGGCAGCAGGGGAACCCCCTGGAATGGAGAAGTACAATCAAACCTAACCCAATAAGCACATACGGAGTGTGGCCTGGGAGCCAGGCCCTGGGCTGGGGCAGGGGGTGCGAGGGGGTGGTTGGGTAAAGGCCAAAATGGCTCCTTTCTCCTAAGGTGCAGAGCGGGGGCACAAGGACGCCGGAGAACTGCCACACAGCACTCCCACGGCACTCTGAGGCTTGCAAAGTGGATTTCATCATATCCCCCTGATCCTTATAACAACCCAGTGAAGTGGGTGCCATTATTCTCCCATTTTATAAATGAGAAAAGTGAGCCCGAGGTCACACAGACATTCAGGATCCGGGTCAGGATTTAAACTGAGGGCTTCTATGAACTCCGGGGAGGAGAAAGGCAGCAGGAGCCTCTCCCCTGCAGGTGGGGAAAAGGGCTTGGGAGCAGCCCCTCCTCAGGCCCAGGAGCTACAGTCTGAACTTACTGCCTCCTTCAAAGAGCCAGTTAAAGGGCGCAGAGGGCACCCGCTGCCTTCTTCTGCCCATGCTCCTCCCTGCTCTGCCCCATGCTCCCCATCAGCTTCCAGCTAGGAGGACTAGCAGCTTCCTGCTCACACGTGGGGTCCCTGTAGGGAAAGGCCTGAAATCCCACCTCTGTGGGGGGCTGGCTTTCCGAATGTCGGGGGACAGCGATGAATTCTGAAGAGCAAACAGCGCTCTTGTGCTCCTTTCTTACCCATCTGGCAATGCGAAGAGGACAATGTGGGCCGCTTATAAAGTTACTAATCATTACACATCATTAATACTAAGAAAAATGACCAAAAGGTCAAAGGGCATTCGTGGCTCTGACTGGACAAGTGAGAGGAGCCAGACTCTTAGGGCTGCAGCCGCGGGGGCTGAGCCATCACCAGGGGGCAGAGCCTTGGAGGCTCCAGTACAAATATCGCCTCAGAAACTCCTGAGACTCAGTTTTCTCAGGGGTGAAAGGGAGCTCCGGCCAGCCTATCAACCTTGTCTTGGAAGGGAACATCTGTACGCGTCCCGGAGGCCTGTGGGATATGGAGCGATAGATCCGAAGTCTCAGCTTCGTTAGAACGCGAGCTCGTTCTAAGTGCAGAGAGACTCCTGATTGTCCTCGTACTCCCAGTGTAATATCCCAGTGCCGTGTTCAGCAGGTGCTTAATAAATACTCGGCGACCGGTTAATTTTACAAAGAGTTTACAGAGGGGAAATGAGTCCCTTGAGAACGCACGGGGACTAAGGGGCAAAGCCAGGCCCAGACTGGGAGCTCGGACTCCCTGCTTTGGAAAACGCCATCCAGGCCTCTGCCCATCCGTGCCCATTGCCTTCCTGGCCCCTGCCAACTGTCCCAGGCAGGAGGGAGCTGGACATGTCAGAAGCTCGGGGGTAAAGGGCCGGCACCAAGCCCTGAACGAGGAGTCCTGAACCAGGAGCCCCTCTATTCCACCCTCATTCAGCCTCACGGGCCACTGACTGGACCCAGTAGCCTTGGGGGGAGCCCATGACCTCTGGTGACAGGGAGCTCCCTCCTGCCCAAAGCATGCACTCGGACTTCGCCTTGGGATCAAGGACTGCTTTCCTAGGAGTGACCAGGCCCAAGCCCCCCCCCCCCTTGTCTCCCCTTGTGCTGACTCTGGCCTTCGAGGCTCCTCCTCCCCAGGGGAGCTGTCCACATATTTAGGCCAGCTCAGCCTTCCTCAATCTCTTCTGAGCCAAGTCCCTCCCACCTTCATTCTACCTCCTCATTCTCCCCTGTACCTCGAGCAGTCCTGAACCTCGCTCCTGGCCTATGGCCGCCCCCTCCTCACTAGCCTCCCTGCCCCCTCCTCCCTTCTCCACAAGCTGCAGCCTCCTTCAACTCTAAAGATTGCCTTTTCAGTGGATGATGGTGATGATGATGATACTGTTTTTGTTGTGGTTGCAGTTGGGGCAGCAGGATGGTACAGAGGATAGAGCACTGAGCCAGAAGGACTGGGGTCCAAATTTGACCTCAAACACTTCCTAGCTGTGTGATCCTGGGCACGTCCCTGCCTGCCTCAGTTTCCTCATCTGGAAAATGAGCTGGAGAAGGAAATGGCCCCAGGACCCCGCAAGAAAGCCCCAACGGCTCTTGACCATCCTCCATGAAGCACAAGGCCTGTTGTGCTGGATAAACGCTTGGAATGTTCTGCTGTTCACAGAGATTTTTAGAAACAGCTGGAGAGCGCGGTGTTGAATGGTACAATATAATTCAAGGGCTCTCAGGGTGCCGGGTAATTACAAGGCAAAATCAAGGCTAAAATGACTCGGATGTTCCCGTGCAGAAGACAAGAGCTCGGGACGTTCTCGGGCCTGACGTGGCAGCCTGGGCTCCGCTCTCAGGATAAGAAAGCTCATTCCTCACCCAAGTGGGTCTAGGGGGCCACTGAGATCTTTTGGAAGGAGGAAGAGCACTTAAAAAACTACAATTCTTGGTGAAATCCAGCCTTCATCCACAGGAAACTCTCCCCTCCTGGGAGGGTGGGGGGGACGGGTCCCAGCAATAAATCATTTAAAGTGTCATTTAAAAAACCCATTTCCAAAAAAATACAAACAAACAAACAAACAAACAAAAGAAACAAAAAAATCAAATCCTCTTCTTCAAATAGGGAGCATCCGTGCTGGAAAATCATTCATGGCTTCCTAAGTCAGAAGGGGACATTACCCTCCAGAGCCCCCGCAGCTACCATGAACCTCTTGGGGTCTCCTCCAGCCAATGAGGTAGCGCTCTTATTGCCGGGAATAGTGAGAAATACTCGCATTAGGATAATATAGTGCAATCGACTTTTAAATAGCACGCCAACCTTTATGCATCTTTTTATTTACCTCCACTTGGAGAAGTGCATTTGCAATCATCCCAGCTCCCATTTTAATAAAACCTAAAGCAACATGAGTATTATTATCCCCGTCTTCTACCTGAGAAATTGGGGCGCAGAATAGTTCGTGATTTTGCCCAAGAGCACACAGCTAATAAGGGCCAGATTACAGTCACCAAATCTCAGATTTCAAAAGGGCCTCGGAGACCACTCTGCCAACACAGGCTGGCAACAAGATGCCCAGCATGTGGGCATCCAGCTGGTACCTAAAGACCATGAAGAGAGTGGAAAATGCAGAGTGAAGAGCCGATCTCCTTCCTTTGAAATCAGTGACTGTCTCTTATGCCATCCTGTCTTTTCTCGGGGAAAAAGCCGGACCCGAAGATCAGGAGCTTCAGGCTTCAATCTAGCTACAAGAGTGACCCGAAAATCAAACTCCCAGACCTTCTGTTTGTTCTCATCTGTAAAATGGGCACATTAGAAGGCTCTGTTCCGGTCTCAAGCCTCTGACAGAAGATGGAGAGGCTGTTACCACTAATCTAAAAGCCCCTTAAAAGATGGCTTAGATGATGAACAAAAGATCTTTCTTAAGGATTTCCTAGAGAAACAGAAGAAAAGTACACAAAGATCCCCCATTCTCCATTCAAGAAAAAAGATGGAACTGATTGCAGGAAGGAGACCCTTTTGAGTCCTTGCGGGGATTGTTCCAGGAAGAAATGGGGTTTCGAAAATGGGACTGTACCTTAACATAGTAGGGTTTTCCCTTGGCAGGATTTCTGTGAATGTTTCCTCTAATTATTTTGATGGGGAGTCCCACCTAAGGGAATGGGGAAGAGGGAAGCAGGCAGGTGGATAATTTTCTCTCTAGACTAGGAAAGCACCTTGCTCAGAGCCAACAGGTCATCTGACTCCTGGGACTCACAACAACGTCACTCTGGCCACTGACCACAAGGGAAGCAAAAAGCTTTCCCAATTTGTGTTTGTGCCAAGATCTCAAAAGTATGTTCATGCAAAGGGGCCTGGGTCCTGATGATAGGCAGGATCCCCACCCCCCCACCCCCCGCCGTCTCTCTTTGTCTCTCTCTGTCTCTTTGTCAGTCTCTGTCTGTCTGTCTGTCTCTCTCTTTCACACACACACACACACACACACACACACACACACACACACACACACATACACACACACACACACACTACTAACAATCTGTCTTTTCCAGAGTTAAGGTTTTTCCCCTGGGGAGCACACCAACCCAGCAGACCAGCCGGCCCATGGCCTGCTAACAGGACGGGTGCTTCTGGAAGTCAGTTCATTCTTATCCATCCTTAAAGTTCTTCAAAAAAGGGGAGTTTCTACCTGTTTCCTGACCCTGTTTAGGAAGCAGAATTCAAAAATCATAAAGTTAAAAACAAAAAAGACAGCTCCTGAGACACATGGATTGGGGGGGGTGTGGGGAAGGAAACACAAAAAAATCCCCCAAAAGGCACAAAGTCTGATTGTGAACTGGAAAAGTTCTTCCAGATCATCTAGATTCTCAGCGCTCCAGCCCCTAAGCCAAGCCGTCTGTATCTGGAAGTGGATCCTCCCTATAAGTGACCTTGCAAGGGGCGATCTAGTGTTTGCTTGAAGACCCGCGCTGATGGGGAACTCACTGCCTTACCAGGCGATCCATTTGGGGGGACACAGCTTTTACATCAAATCTCGGTCTGTATCACCACCAGGCCTGCTGCGCCTGCCTCCGCTCGCCCTTCCCCAGACCCAGCGTTCTTATCTTGAGCCTTTGGGCCCAAGCAGAGCTAATCTCCCGGAGGAGATCAGGACGCTGTCTTTGGGTAGGACATCCGAGCAGAGATTGGAGGAACCGCTGTGATTATCTCCCGTTATATAACAATGGCTGCAAAGCCTTTCTTTACTCCAGTTATTACCGCACTTGGGAGAAATGGACGCTTAGCCTGACAGAAATCGGTAGTTTCCCGATGTATTGGCCCAGAACTCAACAGGCAAGAAGCACCGGGCCTCCGAAGACCATTCTGGATTCTCTGAACCCACCACAGGGGCCCAGCCCTCAGTCCGGGGAAACGATGATCGCTGAGGGCACGGGAGCCGGACTCTGAACAGAAGGCTTCCTCAGAGGCGGTGCTCTGGCAGCTGCTAACGGCGCGCTGAAACGGCGCGGGAGGCGCTGCTCTGGGAGGTCAGAGGAAAGGCGGGGGTCCCCACGCTGCATCTAAGGCACAAAGTCTCCCTCCCTCAGGTGCCCATCCCCAGAGGGCATCCAGTGGGAGGTGGCCCTCCTCCGGCAGCCCTGCACCCCCATACTATTAATGTCTGACATGGCTGGGGCTAGGGCAGCCTCCTGCACAGTGGTGAGAGGGAAGAGAACAAGGCTCTATATTGGAAGTCCACTAAGAAGCACCAGGTCCCTGCATGCAGCTTCGTACCCAATATGACTGACTCACGTTCTCGCTGCATGGGCAGCCCAGGCCCAGGCCCCAGACCCTGCTGACTAGAGGCAGCCCTCGTTTTATCTCTGAGAAAGGCTCTGCCCGCCGTGCATCTGGAGCTGGGGGAGGCAAGAGCTGGCACGGACCTAAGGCCCTTTCTCAGGGCGGCTCGCTCCCAGCAGTCAGCCTGGGGCTCCTAGGAGCACCTCTAGGCTTAGGAAATCACTTCCAAGACAGATCCAACAAGCCTGTGGCATCTAAGGCAAGAGGTCCCCCAAAGGTCAGGGCTCCCAGGTTTCCCTTTCCAGCCTTGCCATGGGAGGCGCCCCGAGCCCCATCAGCATCACTGTATGTTTGGAGATAGGATGTTATCTAAGATGGGGAACATCAGCAGCTGATGAGAACGAGTCACTGACCTTTGCCCGCCCCTCGGCTGTCTACAGACCACTCTGTCTCCCCAGCTCCACACACAACTCCTTCTCCCTGTTCACAGCCTGGCGAGGGCCTGTGGCTTCTTACTCAGGGTTTTGTACTAGTCTGCCAGTGGGCCTTCCTGCCCAGAGCTCTCCTGCCCCCACCACAAGTTCTGACCTCTACTCTACAAACACCACGAGTCTCTATTACCTTCAGGATCAACTATAAAATCTTTGGTTTAATTTTTGGAGCTTCTTTCTTCCCCTCTTTTCCTTTTCTCACTCCTTCCCTTCCTCCTGCTCTCTTCCCTCCCTTCCTCCTTCCCTCCCTTTGTTCTTTCTTTCCTCCTTCCCTCCCTTTCTTTTACTTTCTCTCCTTTCTCCTTCCATCTTCCCTCCTTTCATTCCTTCTTTCTTCCCTTCCTCCCTTCCTTTTTTACTTCCTTCCCTTCCTCCTTTCCTCCCTCCTTCCCTCCCTCCCTTTTTACTTCCATCCATTTCTTCCTTCTTTTTCCCCTTCCTTCCTTGGAGTTCTTATCCCATGCACATGACACTTCTGCATCTGTCTCTATCTCTGAAGCACTTCCCTTTCTCTCCATATCCTGACCTCGGCTTTCCTAAAGTCTCATCTAAAAGCTTTTTGTGTGTGTGAGAAATCTGCCCCACCCCCTGCCCGCCCTCCCGCTCCAGTGCCCACCCTTGGAGAAAACTTCTGTTTACCCTGCCTGTATCTTTTAAGGAGGTCCTTCTGTAGATGACGATTGCACCCTCAGACTGGGAGCTCCTTGAGGGCAGGGAAGGTGCTGGCACATGGAAGGCCAGCATGTGTGGGGGGCTACCAGACTGCAGTGTCCTATGGGAGTCCGGCCTGCCCCCTTCTCTAGTAGCTGCCCCTTGCCGTGCCGCCTGGCCACCCTGATGATGCATTTCCCTATGTCTAGATGGAGGTTTCATTTGTCCTCCTTCCAGTTCAGACAGTTCCATACTTCGTGGTATTGGGGAGGGGGGTCAGTGACTTGGCCAGGGTCCCATGGCCAGGAGGGCTCCCAGATGGGAGCCCAAGACTCACTCCGTGTCTGCCAGATTCCTTCTACTTGCTCTTGCTTTCTGTAGGCTGGGCCGTGAACCGGGTCTGCACTGTTTCCCAGAGAACCAGCTTCTTGGAGAGTAGTTTCCTTTTGGATTTCTGTATTTCCAGGGCCTATAGCAGTATCTCACATGTAGTAAAATCTTAATAAATGCTTATTGGATGAATGAATGCTATATCTGTTTTATGGTTTCATCTTAAAATGAAAATAATGTTAATGTTTTTAATTAATCAAAACTGATTCTGTCTCGTTGCCAAAGTAGGAGAAGAACGGGAAGAACTTGCTGCATATATGCAGAGGCAAGCAAAACAAACAACTTCACTGACCGTGTCCAGAACACCCCCTACCATGTCCCCTTCCTCATGTCCCCTTATGCACAGTTTAGTTCTTCAAGTTCTGACCCACCAGAAATGCTTTCTCCCACATCCATCCTCAGAGTGGTTGGGATCCCTCTCATGCCCTTCTCTTATCCTCTGTGCCCATGGCTGTGCCCCATCCTCCCTAAGTGGACCCCAAGTCCCTGATGGCAGGGACCTGACCCTCCCTGCTTCTGGATCTCTCACAGGGATGAGCACATCAGGAACAGGCCCAAGGAAAATGGGAGTAAATGGGAAATTCACAGTCAAGAAGCCCCAGGTGTATTCCCAATAAGATCAGGGGTGAAACAAGGTTGCCCACATTACCATTACTATTCAATGTTGTATTAGAAATGCTAGATTTGGCAATAAGAGAAGAAATAGAGTTGGTCATCAGGAAACCAAATCATCACTCTTTGCAGATGATATGATGGTATACTTAGAGAACCCTAGAGAATCAACTAAAATTTATTAGAAATAATTCACAACTTTATCACAGGTACAGGATACAAAATAAACCCACAGCATTTTTATACATCACTAACAAAATTCAACAGTTGGAGCTACAAAGAGAAACTAACTGCCGATAGTATAAAATATTTGGGAATCTATCTGCCAAAGGAAAGTCAGGAACTATGTGAGCAAAACTACAAAACACTTTCAATACAAATAAAGTCAGATCTAAGCTATTGGAAAAATATCAAGTGCTCCTAGATAGATCGAGCAAATATAATAAAGATAACAATACTCCCTAAACTAATCTATTTATTTAGTGCTATACCAACCACACTCCCAAGAAACTATCTTACTGACCTAGAAAAAAATGACAACAAAATTCATCTGGAAAAACAAAAGGTCAAGAATATTCAAAGGAAAAAAAGCAAATGAAGGTGGCCTGGCTGTACCAGATCTAAAACTATATTATAAAGCAGCAGTCACCAAAACCATTGGGTACTTGCTAAGAACTAGACTTGTTAATCAGTGGAACAGGTTAGGTTCACAGAACAAAATAGCCAATGACAAACCCAAAGGCCTCACCTTTTGGGATAAGAATTCACTATTTGACAAAAACTGCTGGGAAAATTGGAAACTAATGTGGCAGAAACTAAGTAGTGACCCACACTTAACATCATATACCAAGATAAGTTCGAAATGGGTTCATAATCTAGACATAAAGAATGAGATTATTACAAATTAGAACATAGGATCCTTTACCTCTCAGATTGGTGGAGGAGGAAGGAATGTGTGACCAAAGAAAAACTAGAGATTGATATTGATCACGAAATAGACAATTTTGATTATATTAAGTTAAAAAGTTTTTGTACAAGCAAAACTAATGCAGACAAAATTAGAAGAAAAACAATGAACTGGGATAAGAGTTCTGATAAAGGCCTCATTTCTAAAATATATAGAGAACTGAGCCTAATTTATAAGAAATCAAACCATTCTCCAGTTGATAAATGGTCAAAGGATATGAACAGATAATTTTCAGATGATGAAATTGAAACTATTTCCACTCATATGAAAGAGTGTTTCAAATCACTATTGATCAGAGAAATGCAAATGAAGACAACTCTGAGATCCCACTACACACCTGTCAGATTGGCTAAGATGACAGGAAAAGATGATGACAAATATTGGAGGGGATGTGGGAAAACTGAGACACTGATACATTGTTTGTGGAGTTGTGAACAGATCCAACCATTCTGGAGAACCATTTGTTACTATGCTCAGAAAGTTACCAAACTGCGCATATCCTTTGATCCAGAAGTGTTTCTACTGGGCTTATATCCCAAAAAGATCTTAAAAGAGGGTACAAAAATGTTTATGGTGAACTTTTTGTAGCGGCAAAAAACTGGAAACTAAATGGATGCCCATCAGTTGGAGAATGGCTGAATAAATTGTGGTATATGAATGTTATGGAATAGTATTGTTCTGTAAGAAATGGCCGCAGGAGGATTTCAGAGAGATCTGGGGAGACTGGCAGCAACTGATGCTGAGTGGAGAGAAGAACTAGGAGATCGTTGTACAGGGTAACAACAAGAGTATCAATTCTGATGGACGTGGCTCTCTTCAACAATGAGATGATTCAAACCAGTTCTACGTGTTCAGTGATGAAGAGAGCCATCTACACCCAGAGAAAGACTGTGGGAGCACAATGTAGCATTCGAACTCATTCTGTTGTTTATTTGCATTTTGTTTTCCTTTCTTGATCCAATTTTTCTTGTGCAGCAAGATAACAATATATATACATATATTGGATGTAACATATTTCTACTATGTTTAACATGTGTTGGACTACTTTCCACTAGGGGAGGACGCGGGGGAAGAGGGGGAAATTGGAACACAAGGTTTTGCAAGGGCTCATGTTAAAGAATTGTCCATGCATGACTTTTGAAAAATAAAAAGCTTTAATACAAAAAGAAGAAGAAGAAAAAGAAGCTCCAGGTGTTTCATTAAAGAACACCCACGTCGCCAGCTCTGCTGCTCAACCGCTCACTCTTTTCATGATTCCACCATTCCCCGAGTGCCCTTTTTATTATTTATTAATTGGGATTAAGTGACTTGCACAGGGCCATGTGGCTTTATCTAGGGCCTCGTGTCTCAGGCCAGATTTGAATTCGGGTCCTCTTGACTATCCACACCAATCCTTTCTGAGGAAGAATATTGGACTATGTGGGCTCTCTCATCCCCATCAAACTGGCACCTAGATTTAGATGCAGTTAAGCTGGGGAAGCACTGGCCTTGGGAGCAAGATGCAAGAGGTTTTCTGCCACGAACAAGCTGTAGGACCTTAGGGCAGTCACTTCCCTTTGCTGAGGCTCAGTTTGCTCTTCTGCACAATGGGGACGATACCTTTCCTCCCTAGTTGATCTAACACAAGAATGCTTTATATGCTCTAGGGAGCTTAGTAAACCCGAGCAGCTCTGCCGTGCACAGTGCTCTTCCCGGTGCCAGCTCGAGGTGCCTTGGCATTGGCCTGGAGAGTCCCCAGTCCTGGGGACCCTGGGATTGTTTCTTCTTCCTCCTCCTCTCAGGAGCCCAAGAAAGCTTCTCCTCTATGGAAATCTACCCCTGGGGGAATCCAGAACCAACTCATAAAACTGAATGTGGAGAGGAAAAGAAGGAAGGGGTGGAAAAGTTTCATTAAAAAATCTCAAAAGACTTACACGAACTGATGCAGAGTGAACTGGGCAGAGCCGGGGGACGCTGCCCACAGTAACAGCAGCACTGTAACAATGACCAACCGGGAAGGGCGCGGCTGTTCTCCCCTATCTCCAATCTAAGACAAATCCGAAGGACTAAGGATGGAAAGGGCCGCCAGCCACCCCAGAGAAAGAACCCCAGAGCCAAGCAGACGGTTTTCACTTTCTTTCCCTTTCATTTTTTTTGTTTGTTTTGAGTTTTCTTCCACAAAATGACTAATCTGGAAATATGTTTTACATGATTGCACATATATAACCTATATCATACTGCTTACTGTCTCAGGGAGACGAGGGAACAGGGAAACACAGAAATTGAAACTCACAAATTTTTAAAAAATGTTAAAATTGTTTTTACAAGTAATTGGTAAAAAATAAAATATGATCTAAATATAAAATAAAGACCCAAGAGACATACAGAGAGAGAGAGACAGACAGAGAGATGGACACAGAAATAGAGAGACACACACATTCAGAGAAAGACTGAGACAGAGACAGAAGGAGGGAAGAAGGGAAAGAGGAAAGGAGAGAGAGACAGAGACAGACACAGAGAGAGAGACAGAGAGACAGAGAGAGACACAGAGAGACAGAGAGACAGAGAGAGACAGAGAGAGAGAGAGACAGAGAGACAGAGAGAGACAGAGAGAGAGAGAGAGAGAGAGAGAAACTGAGTCAAGAGAGACAGAGACAGAGACAGAAAGTGAGAGACTGAAACAAACAGAGACAGAGAGAGGAGAAAGAGGGAAAATTCAACCAAGCAGGGAAGAATATTCCCCAAGCCTGTCTTAGCCCCCTTTACAGTCATAAAGGAGTAATGGTGACCGTAATTCACTTGAACTTTTTTAAGAACAATGTGCTCCTTTGCCCTTTGCGTCACTTAAAGCAACAGCCCGGACAGCTGCAGCCCCAGCCCAGAGAGCGTCTGTCCTCGTGAAGCTCCCGTCTGCCTCTGAAAATACAGGCTCGGCTCCCAGGCAGACAAGAGCGAGCTCCTCTCAGAGGAGGAGAGCAGGCGGAGCTGTTCCTGAGATGGCCTCTCTTGAGAGCATCCCACTGAGAGATGCCGCTTACAAAGAGGGGGTTCTGATCCAAAGAGGGGGTTCTGCTCCTAAGAGGCGGTTCTGATCCAAAAAGGGGGTTCTGCTCCTAAGAGGCGGTTCTGATCCAAAGAGGGGGTTCTGCTCCTAAGAGGCGGTTCTGATCCAAAGAGGGGGTTCTGCTCCTAAGAGGCGGTTCTGATCCAAAGAGGGGGTTTTGATCCAAAGAGGGGGCTCTGCTCCTAAGAGGGGGTTCTGCTCCTAAGAGGGGGTTCTGATCCAAAGAGGGGGTTCTGCTCCTAAGAGGCGGTTCTGATCCAAAGAGGGGGTTCTGATCCAAAGAGGCAGCAGAAAAGGGCAGGGATTCCAAGTCACCCTACCTGCCTCCCAGCCCGGCTCTCTCCCTGTTAGCTTTTCTCATGTCAGAGTAATTACTGAATTTGAATCTGATTTTTTACTGAAGATCGAGACTCTTGTATTCACATTAACTCTTTCCCTGCCTGACAGATGTTTGTCTCTGTTAATGACTGGCAGGTTCACAATAAAATAAAATAAACCTAACGTTTCCTAGACCATCGTTAGCTGCGTAAGCTCGGCCAAGCCCTTTAACCTGCCCCGGCCCACACCCTTCTTTGTCCAACGTGGGTCTGAGACCAACAGCCTGGGAGGTCCCTAGAGCTGTGATCAATCCGTGCTAAATACGCAGCCCGACGCCCACCCCCAAAATCACGCCCGTGAACAAGCCAAGAAAATGACAGAGTCCCAGCCCCCAAACAAACTGCTGGCGAAAGGCAGGAAGCATTCCTCCAAGTCAGGCTTCGGAATGGGAGCCAAAAGGATTTTACCCAAAATAACTGCTCTGCTTAAGTTAAACTGCACCAGAAAATGCCACAGAGACTTCAGCCTCAGTTTCCCTGGCTGGAGAATGGAAGGAGCGCCGTCAGACTCAATAAAAAAGGGAAGCAGGGATCCATACCCAAAGGCTCCTACAGCTGCACATTGACTTAGTTTTCGGGTGTTATCTGTGTTTTATTGTATTTTTGCTTATTTTTGTTAAATATTTCCCATTTTGATTTTAATTTGGATTACCCCCAGAAGCCTTTGCTGGAGAGGATCTCGAAGGCTGCTCCCAGCTCTACAGTCCGAGGTCCCTCCAGGCTTTGACGTTCACGTTCTAAAGTTCCTCCCAGCCCTGATGTTCCCTGTTCTATGTTCTAAACAGGAAATTTGGTGTTTCATATTTTATATTCAGGGGTCCTCTGTGTTCTAAGGAGATAGAATTTGAAACTCCAAATTTTTTTTTAAAGTTAATTTTGTTATAATTTTGTAATACTTAAATTAATATTTTGTAACCAACGTTAATTCTGTAAGTGGGAGCTGTGTATCGATGCTCACTGGGCTCGTTTTGGCCACGGGGGAACGCGTGAGAGCCATTCTGAAGCTCCAAAGGGACTCCTCTTTTGTCAGACCGACAGGCTTGATGGTGGGAGGAAGCACGGCTCCGCCATCGCCGTCCCTGCCGTACGTCCGGACCCCCTGCGGGGCAGGTCCACCGGCCTGTGACCGGCATCAGTCACTCTCGTGATCTTTAGGTGGAATTTCTGTCCCTGAGAACTAATGACCTCATGGCAACACAAGTCAGCAAAGTCCAAATCGAGTCAATTCAATTCAAGAGTCACTTATTACGGGAAGGGAACTGGGCCAGTGCCGGGGATCCAGAGACAAAAAGAGCTAGTTCTTCCTTCCAAGCTGTCAGGGCAGCCGAGGGAGAAAGAGAAAACGATCTGAGCAAGGAGGGATCGCCGAGCTTCGCGGATGGGCTTGGGGGGCTCGGGAAAACTTTATGTGGGAGAGAGCACATGGACTGGAAGCGCAGGACCCGGTGATTTCCAGCCGGGGAGGACGGGTGTGAATACGTGGAGGAGGGAGAGAGAATTCGGGTTCTGGAACAGCCAGCCAGGCGTCCAGTTTGGCTGGAAGATGAAATGTGTGTGAAGGGAAGTAATATGAAATCAGCCTGCAAAGGTAAGCCCAAGCCAGGCTGTGGGGGCCTTAAATGCCAGGCGGAGACATTTGCACCTCCTCTGCAAGGAAACGATTGGCGTGCCAGTGTCCAGCAAAGTGCCCCAAGCACCAGAGGAGCTCCACAAAAGCTTACTGAGTCGGACTGTACTGGGGAGCCATGGGAGGCTTCAGAGTAGGGTAGTGCCCCGGCCCCTCTGGGAGACTTTCTGGGAGCCCAGCTAGAGGGTCTCAGTTCTCTCTGAACTACAAGGAGTCAGGATTCGAAGCTCCCACCGGTTCCTACCCAAGTTCTAGGATTCGAGTGAACACACGCCACGTCAAAACCCTGGGGAGGGCTTAGCCCCCGGTCAGAACAAGGGACCCAGCTCTGGTTCCGACCCTGAACGTGGCCCGGAGGGACACACTAACGTACGCGGGAGGCGATCCCCCACAAAGGAAACCAGTGCGTTGGGAGGGCAGGAGAACGATGCTGAAAGGGCTGGAGCGGGAAGGGAGGGAGAGAGGGGCATTCTGTTCTGTGCTAACCACGGGATGCGCTGCTTGTACGTGCCACATCCTTGTAGAGCCACAGAAACTGAGGCAAGCAGAGCTTAAGGAGGTGACTTGCCCAGCGTCACGGAGCAGGATTCAAGCCCCCATCTCCCTGTGCCCAAGTCCAGGCCGCGGTCCGTTATGTGACCGACAAGGAGGGATCTCTCGTGCGCGTAACTGGCAGATCTGCTGCGGGGGCTTTGGGGCAGAGCCCAGGAGGGAGAGAATTGGGCTCCGGGTATCTAAGGCGCCAGGAAAGTCCTTTTAACACACACCCAGGAGGCGGGCCACTGACGCTGTCTGAGCTGCGGGTCCTGAAGGAAACGCCGCATTAAGAGCCCAGTCCCACCCCATCCCCGGTCACGAAGCTCACGGCCCCAATCCACCACGCGCCCACAGCGCCCACAAAGGACACAGAGGCAAGCCGGGTGAGCTGGCACAGTCCGTGAAGCTCGGGCGCGGCTTCTACCACGGCCACGGGCAAGAGTGGGATTCTGGGGAGGAATCCAGAGAGCTGGAGATCCCAGCTCCGGGGACACGGCGGGCACCGCGGGCACCGCGCCTGCTGGCAGAAAATAAGGGACGGGCCGCTTGGACAACTCCGCGACCTTACCTGGTTTGCTCTCATTCGGTTTACACTGGACTTCCTCCACACAGTCGGCAGGAAACCACCCGATGTGTCCCCGCGTGCTGCCTTCCCAGAAGCCGCCTTCCCCGATGCTCAGCACTGAGAGGGAGGAAGAAACAAGCTCGTTAGTGCGGTCTGCTCATCATCATCATCATCACCTTGACCTTTAACCTTATCCATATAGGGATGCAAAAACACAATTTATCCCAGACATGAGATCCCAAATGTCCAGGCCAAGGGAACTGACTCGTTTTACAGCTGAGGAAGTGAAGTGATGTGCCCAAAGTCCCGTCGTAAAATTCTCAAAGGGAGAACTTGAATCCATGTCCTCTGACTTCCAAAATTTATTACTAAATTATTAATTTTTTATATATCATGTCACGCTACCTCGTTCTTAAAATCTTGTCTGGGGACAGCGAGAGGCTGGGATTTGCCCTGGGCTGTGCTCGTGCTGCAGGTGAACCCCGGCCTTCCTCACCCCCAGTTCTGCCGGGCCCCTCAAGGGCCGCTGCGAGGACCAAAGGAAATGTTTTGGCTGCTGGGCTTGGCAAGTCCAAGGGCCGGGTGCGCTCCAGGAAGGAGACTCGGAGCCGTGGGAGCTGAGCGCCTGCCCGGAGCGCGTGCCCATCCATTCACCTCTGGGAGGTGACTCTGCGGCCCAAGCGCGGGGAGCTGTAAACAAGCGCGTCCCCATCCTGGCTCCCGGCTCCGTCTGACGAGGACGTGGAAAGTTAAACCAGGCCGGGCCGCTGACGCGTGCTGAAGGTCAGGGCGCCCGCAGACTGGCCTGTTACAGGTGTTTCATTTAATGAAAAACGAGCACCTCCCAGCTGCCCCGGGGAAGGGTCCCCAGGACGTCAGTCACAGCCCGGACACCGTTGCTGACTCGGGGCCCATCTTGCTCCCACGGAGCCGGACGTGCACACTGAAGACCTGGGAGGCTGCGGAACCCGCGCTCCATCGGCTAGAGGCCCGCAACCGGACAGAATCGTGGGTTCTGCTCGGCCCCAGTGGACCGAACCAGAAGCAACGAATGGAAGCTGTTGGGCAACGGTTCAGAAATCTGGCCCAGAAAACGACAGCCACCCTGTGGCTTATTTAACTCTCGTCTGACTCTTGTGAGACCCCGTCTGAGACCCTCGTGGCAGAGGCACTAGAGGGCTTGGCCATTTCCTTCTCCAGCTCATTTTAGAGATGAGGGTCCGGGGTAAATGGGGTTAAGTGACTTGTCCAGGGTCACCCAGCCGGGAACTGTCTGAGGTTCCTGACTCCAGGGTCTGTGCTCTAAGCCCCACCTGGCTGCCCTCACCTAAGGGCTGGCTAAGGTGGAGTGGGCTGAGGGGGAGAGGGAAGGTGGAGCCCCCCCCCCAAGGTCTTCAGGCAAAGGCTAGTGGGAATGATGGAGCAGGTGGTCCTTCAAGTATGGCTCGGACCACGGGACTCTGAAGGCCTTTTCCAATTCCAAAGTTAACTCCTCCCACCTCCACAGTAGCAATAACAAGGGCTTCAGCAAAAAGAACCAGAGCAGGAGCGCTACCGGGGATACTTTAAAGCTCATAAAGGGCCTTCTGTACCTTCTCTATTAACCACCTGGGGAGGGAGGACCTACCAGGAAAGGAATCGACGTCCTTCATGTCACCCTGAATTGTACACTCGGACAAGAGGATGGAGAAGAGCCTGCTGGGAATGGAGGGGGCACGGGAGGCAGGATGGAGAAGGGGAGTGGGGATCATAGCAGCCCCTTTGCCTAGTGGGGGTTGGTATTTGGGGTTCTTGTACACCCCTACACAGGTAAAGCAATTTGTAAACCTTCACGAATCATCCACCACCATTGCCATCGTCTCTTGATTTATGACAAAGGTCCTTCTATCCCCACTCGTAAGGTAAGAAAGAGATGAAAAGACCATAGAAGGTGACATCAATTTTGGCCTAAAAAGCCACAGAATTCTGATGTCCACGAGCTCAACAACTACCCAAGAGGACAAGAAAAGATGCTCCTCCAGACTAGGCAATGTTGCAAGGTTTTCCAAGGATCAATGTTGAAAATGTATCCTTGCAAATGCTCTGAAAACAAAAGCTTCAATAAAAAAGATTGTGCAGTGTTGATGACCCAAAGCAGGGAACCACTGGTAGCCCAGAGGTGCCCCAGGCTGGCCACAAGGGGCTTGGGAGAATAGAATGAGAAAGAGGCTGAGCCCCGGCTACCAGACGCAAAGACTTGAGTCCAATTAGGACTTAAATGAAAATGGGAGCAATCTCTCATACCGTATACCAGGATAAGGTCAAAAGGGATACGTGACCTGCACAGAGAGATTTTACCAGAAAATTAGAGGAACGTGGAATGTTATTTATCACACGTAAGGACAGAACAATTTGTGGATAGACAAGATAGACAGTGTTATTAGGAGTAAAACAGATAATGCTGATCACATTAAATTTAAAAGGTTTTGGACATAGAAAGCAAATATAGTGAATATTAGAAGGAAAGCAGAAAATTGATGAAAACATTTATAGTTTACCAGAAAAAGGGGTCATATTTAAAATATATAAAGAACGCTGTCAAATATATCCGAATAGGAGTCATTCCGATTGAGAAACTGTCAAAGGATATGAATGGGAAATTTTACGAAGAAAATGTCAAAACAATCCATAGTGAAATAAAGATGCTCCATGCCATTAGTGACTAAAGAAATGCAAATTACAACAAACTTGAGAAGGGGTTTCATGCCCAGCAGATTGGCTAAAAAGATAGAAAGGGGAAAGTGGCAGATGTTGGAGAAGAAAATGTGCGGGGCTCCAAGTCAGTCAACAACAGCCATCACCATGCAGCAGGGATGGCCATGGCACAACGGGCAGGATCCTCCAAAGCGTCTAACCCTCCCGCTCTGCAGCTAGGATTTTCTCCACCACACGTAAAAGGTCACCAAGACTTTGCTTAAAGTCTCCAACAACAGGCACCACTACTCCCCCTGGCCCTTGATTGGAAGCTTTCCCTGCCAGAAGGCTCAGTTTGCCTCTCTGCAGTTTGTAAATTTGCTCCCACTTTCTGAAGTCAGAGATGAGCTCTATCCCCTTTTCCCCGGCAGATCCTGGAGGTCACTCTCTTTGAGGCTGCTTATCTTCAGTGAGAGATGCTCCATCTGCTCCTCTCTCACCAGCTTATCGATGTTCTTCTTGAAATGGGGCACCTGGAGATGACCATCATTCACCCTACCACGGGAGCAGGGCTGCATCCAATGGAACAATGACTTTCTCCTTATGCAATTATCTCCTTTTCTTAATGCAGCCTAAGCTTTCCCTAGTTTTCTGCCCTCTAAGACATAATGCTCAAATCCTCCCGATGGGGATCTGGGTCCCCAGGAGGAGTCTGCCGTCCCTGCCCCAGGTCATTTTCACCAGCTTATGTTCAGCAATCATGGGATCGGGTTCCAGTCCCAGCCCCGTCAGGGGAGGAGCTCCGTGGCCTTGCTCAAATCCTGGCTCCTTCTGAAGCACCCAGTCGCCCTCCGAGCTTAGACAGAGTAGGGGTCTCCGTGTGTGTGTGAGGCCCCCACTGCTTGAGCATCCTGTGCTGACATCACACACTTAGCATCATGGGGGAAACTCCTGCTTCATCTGCCCCAACTCTGAAGGAATGAAGAGCCCCAGCGTGGAGGCAGGGAGAGCAAAGCATCAGAGATGGCCGACCACCAAGCCCTCTCCACCTGGGGGCAGCTTTCTCCCGGCAAGAATGACTCATTCACTCCCCAAAAGGGCTGCGAGGGGCTGCATCAGCAGGGGCAGATGCCAGGCCGAGATTCCTGCTGCAAGGTCTGCCGGGAGGGGTCAGCAAGCTTCTGGCCAGGCTCAGAACCCCCAGGGGTCCTGGCTGCACTGGCCCGTAGCTGATCGGTGGGCCTGCGGAGTCAAGGGAGCCCTTCGAATGATCCTATGGGCTTATTTCTTATTGATCTCAATCATTTCTCTTGTTTGTGCATAGCTGCTTACAGGGCACCCCCCCCCACCTCAGTCCCCCTTCTATTAGATCACAAGCCTTGATTTCTTTTATTTAAACACCTAGTACTTAGCATAGTGGCTGGCACACAGTAGGTGCTTAATAAACGTCAGCTGACCTTGAATGAAAAAGCATTTATTTAGTACTTATGGTATGCCAGATACAAAGCTACACACTGGCATGGTTCCCAGCCACAGGAGCTTCCACTCACACATAACAAAGGCCTGGGATGGAACCACTAGTTCTAGAAGCTCCGAAGCTCCGATCTGGAAGGAGTCTCACAAGGACATAGTCCAGTTAGTTCTGAAGCTGAATCCTGCCCCTTCCCCTCCCTCCCCCATCCTCCAGCACTGGTTTGGAGACGACCAGTCGGGGACACTCTCTCCCTCAGGCTCCGAGTTTATGGATTTTGAGCTAGAAGAAATCTTAGGATCCGTCTAGTCCAGCCACTAGCTGGAGTTCCACAAGGAACACGCCCAGGATCACACAAGTATTGAGATCAAAGAGATTTGGACCCAGAACCGGGTCCCCCGAATAAGGATGCAGGCCATTCATTCCCCCATAGCACGCTTGGGCCAGGCCCCCAGCCCCTCCTGGTCCCAAGGGTCCCCTTCTCCCTGTTCCCACTCAGTCATTCCGGATGTTGCGATAAACCCTGGAGCCTTTAATAGGAATCGGATCCCAGGAAGCCCTTAACAAAAGCTCACTGAGGGCTTGGGGAACCATTTCTTTTTATTATATATATATATATATGCCTTGGCAATCACATGGACTCATGGGGTATATATATATATATGTATGTATGTATATACCTTCATTGCTCAGCATCATATACTCTCATTTTTCTGACTCAAAGCTCCCCCTAGACCCCCTTCTTCTCTAATCCCTCTAATTTATGCAGATTTCCTAGTCTCTTCTGAGCTGCCTGCTGCTAGTTAATCCCCCTAGCTAAATGTCCTTAATCTGCCTTTAGCAATTCAGAGCTAACCCTAACACTGCTGGACTGAAAAAAAAAAAGGCAAGAATAATTACTCAGAGGAAATAGAGAAAGAAAGGGTACTTGTGAGCCTTTGGTGAGGGAGAGAAGGAGGGAAGGAGGGAAGGAGGGAAGGAGGGAAGGAGGGAAGGAAGGAGGGAAGGAAGGGAGGGAGGGAGGGAGGGAGGGAGGGAGGGAGGGAAGAAGGAAGGAAGGAAGGAAGGAAGGAAGGAAGAGAGGGAAGGAGGAAGGAAGGAAGGAAGGAAGGAAGGAAGGAAGAGAGGGAAGGAGGAAGGAAGGAAGGAAGGAAGGAAGGAAGGAAGGAAGAGAGGGAGGGAGGGAGGGAGGGAGGGAGGAAGGAAGGAAGGAAGGAAGGAAGGAAGGAAGGAAGGAAGGAAGGAAGGAAGGAAGGAAGGAAGGAAGGAAGGAAGGAAGGAAGGAAGGAAGGAAGGGACGGAGGGAGGGAGGGAGGGAGGGAGGGAGGGAGGAAGGAAGGAAGGAAGGAAGGGAGAAAGAGAGGAAGGAAGGGAGGAAGGAAGGAAGGAAGGAAGGGAGAAAGAGAGGAAGGAAGGGAGGGACAGAGGGAGGGAGGGAGGGAGGGAGGGAAGGGGAGGGAAGGTAACTAGCCTGACCCTCCCTGGCCTAGATGAGCCTCTCCCCATCCCTTTCTGGGGGCACAGAAAGCACAGGCTGTCCTCGGGCAGGCGCCCTGGCTTTGTCAAGGCCCAGGAAATCAGACATATTGGGACTGGTGGTAGTGAGGGTCCTTGGAAGGTTCCCAGAGCACTGGGTATTAGGCTGCTGTCGGCTCCACCATTCGGGGCCAAAGTGTGGCTATTTCTCTTTAAGGAACCAGCTCTGAAGCTGCCTCACATTGACATTTCCTGCTCCATGACTAATAAGGGCCTTCAGCCCCTTGTGACTGATGGTGCAAAGCCATTAATGAGAGAAGCGCAGGGAGAGCCAAGGGAGTGCAGCTCTTGGGCCAGAGCCTTCCTTCACTTAGACCCCGCTTTCTGATTGATCTTCGGAAGGGTTTTTGAAGCTTTACCAGCCTGCCCTCTCTGAGTGACAGCGGAAAGTGCAAATGCCTCTCTGTCACCCGAACATTTGCCGTCAGTTCCCCCCCCCCCCTTCTGGGAAGAAGGTTCAGCACCGGCCCCCGGGAGCCAGCTTTGTGGAGGTCGGCAAGTCTGAGAACGCAGAGTCAGCCCAACGTCAATGTTCTGGCCGGGGCAAAAAAACAAAAAAAATCAAAAACCCATCAAAACTGGCAGAATCAGCAGTCGCTCACTTCTGGCAGTTAGTTTTCGACTTTTAATGACCCTGGTCCCTGAACACAAGCTGGAAGCCCTGGCACACCTGGGCCAGCTGGGGATATAGCAGCTCCTTGCCGCTCCCTGCCTTGGCAATCACATGGGGTCCAGATAGGGAGCGTCTTTAAGTCATTCAGTAGGCTCCCCCTCCCATTTTACAGGGGAAGAAACTGAGGCACGTGAAGGGTGCGGTCTTGCTCTGGATCTAAATGGCAAAGCCAGGTTAATCAGACACTAAAGACAGCATTCCTCCCATGCTTCCCCACAGCTTGGGGTTTGGGCGCTCACCTTTCCATAATGATAAGCCACATCTCCATCTCCCCCATTTACATGTGGGCAAGTATCCTCCGCGCTCCCGTCAAGCTCCTCACATCTTTTGGGGTCAAGCTCTATTACTCGTTGCATTTGATTGTTACTACTTTGCTGCTCGTTATTCTAATCACTTGATTCTATTGCTTCATTTTGCATCAGTCCATGTAAATCTTCCTAAACTTCCTAATTACCACGTGCTTAAGGGTCAGCCAGGCAGGGCCTCGGCCCTTGTCTCCCGGATTTTCTCCTCCCCTGCCGGGGGCTGCTCCAGGTGCCCCCGTGAGGCAGCGTATGGAGAGAACTCTGGACATGAAGTCGGGAAGGAATCACTGAGTCCAGCCTCAGACCCTCCCTGGCTACGGGAGCCACAGAAAACGCTGGACCTCTTTCTGTCTCCTCATCGGCTAAGCAGGAGCAGCCGCGATGGTGGGCCACAAGGACCCCGCGCTTATTCTCGGCCTGAATGGACAAAGACCCGGCTGCTAAAGGGGCAGAGAAATAGCCCCCGAGACGAGCCCAGGGGGCCGGAAGTGCCCTGAAGTGCCCTCCTGGCACAAAGGGGAGCAGAAGATGTGGGGAGGGGGTGGGGCAGGGCAGAGGCTGCTATGGAAGGAACTCGGGGCTCCTCGGCTTGGCCGTGGCCCCCGCAGGCGGAGCCCCACCTCTGGCTTCAAGGCTACACCCTCCATGGCCATTCTTGTTCCTCGGGTCAGTTGGGCCGCTGACTCTCCGAAGGGGAAAAGATCCACCAAAGGCATCATGAAAAGCCACAGGGCCTCCCTGCCTCTCCCGGGCCTCCCTGCCTCTCCCGGGCTTCTGGGGAGAAGGAGGTGCTGGGGCGGCGGCAGGTGCCTTTTCATTTTAGAGAATCAGGAGCAGAAATAGAAACCTGGAAAAGCGATCCGGCAGAGGGAGAAGGGAGGGCGCAGAGGAGGCCGGGCCGGCGCAGAAGAGGCCGGGAGGGCGCAGAGGAGGCAGCCTCAGAGGCCGGGCTGGTGCAGAGGAGGCCGGGAGGGCGCAGAGGAGGCCGGGCCGGCGCAGAAGAGGCCGGGAGGGCGCAGAGGAGGCAGCCTCAGAGGCCAGGCCAGCGCAGAGGAGGCCGGGAGGGTGCAGAGGAGGCCGGGCCGGTGCAGAGGAGGCAGCCTCAGAGGCCAGGCCAGCGCAGAGGAGGCCGGGAGGGCGCAGAGGAGGCCGGGCCGGTGCAGAGGAGGCAGCCTCAGAGGCCGGGCCGGTGCAGAGGAGGCCGGGCCGGTGCAGAGGAGGCAGCCTCAGAGGCCAGGCCAGCGCAGAGGAGGCCGGGAGGGTGCAGAGGAGGCCGGGAGGACGCAGAGGAGGCCGGGCCGGCGCAGAGGAGGCCGGGCCGGTGCAGAGGAGGCCGGGCCGGTGCAGAGGAGGCAGCCTCAGAGGCCGGGCCAGCGCAGAGGAGGCCGGGAGGGTGCAAAGGAGGCTGGGAGGGCGCAGAGGAGGCAGCCTCAGAGGCCGGGCCAGCGCAGAGGAGGCCGGGAGGACACAGAGGAGGCCGGGCCGGCGCAGAGGAGGCCGGGAGGGCGCAGAGGAGGCTGGGAGGGTGCAGAGGAGGCCGGGAGGGCGCAGAGGAGGCCGGGAGGGTGCAGAGGAGGCTGGGAGGGCGCAGAGGAGGCTGGGAGGGCGCAGAGGAGGCTGGGAGGGCGCAGAGGAGGCCGGGAGGGTGCAGAGGAGGCTGGGAGGGCGCAGAGGAGGCAGCCTCCCAGCCAAGGGCAGCCACACTGGGACAAGCCGGGGCCCGAGGACCCAGCACGGACGCAGGCTGTGCTTCATGTACTGGAGGCCGGGCTTCGGCCACTGGAGATGCTTATTTACACGCATGGGGCCGGGCCTTAACCGCAGCCGGCAGCAGACACATGATGTCATGGAGGGGCTGACTCAGGAGATATTTTTAGTGAAGCAAGACAACTTCCTAATTACACACAGTCCTCCCATCCTCCCACCCCGACGCCCTCCGACCTCCTTCCCCTCCTGCTCCCACGGGCATTCTGGGTAGCCGTTTTCTCCCTGGGATCTCCTCCAAGAAGCTGGCTGGGCCGGCCCATTTAGGCCAGTCAGGATGCTCCCCTTGGGGACGTTTTCCACCAGGCTGGGAAGCAGCTGCTGGGGGCAGCTTCAGGCTGGAGAAGGGGCCTGGCAGCTGGAGGGGATCAGAAAGATCCGGGGTGAGACCCTGCATCTGACCCTGGCTGGAGCCTGTGGACCTCCCCTTGCCTGAGCCCCCTCCCACAAAGGGCCTGGGGGGGGACCAAGCCATGGCTGTGGAATTTGGGTTTGGGGTCAAAATCTGCCCCAGGTGCTCCAGGTCCTGAGGGGGTCCCCAGACCTGCAAATTCACAAACTGCTGGGGGAGGAGGTCCCAGAATCCCTTCTGCCTCAGGCTGCTGTCCGTCCCCAGAGCTGAGAACGCAGGGTGGGAACTCTGTGAGACTGTGCTTGCCCTTTGACCCAGCAGGCTGAACGCGCCGTGGTACATGAAGGTCATGGGATATATTGTTCTATAAAAACGATGAACGAGCTGGTTCTAGAAAGGCCCGGAGAGAGTTACAGGAACTGAAGCTGAGCGGAACAAGCAGAACCAGGAATACGCTGTATACACAAACAGCAAGAATGGGCCATGATCGACTAAGAAAGGCTCGGCTCTTCTCCGGGGTCCGTGATCCAAGCAACCCCCAGAGACTGGCTGGAAACCGCCGTCTGCAGCCCGGAAAGAGCTAAGGACACTGAGTGGAAATCCACACAGGCTCTGGTCACTTCCTTCTTGTTTTTTCCTCTCCCAGGGTGCTCTTTCTCTCCCAACATGATTCGTAAAGAAATATGTGTTAAAAATAAATAAATTTACTAAGAAAAACGAGAATTCAGCGTGGGGATCAGTTGTTGGGAAGAGACCCAGGAGAGAAGCGCAGGAAGAAGACATGATGATAACTGAAATCTTCACACCCCCCCCCAGCTCCCCCCTCCGCCCCTCCCACTTTCTTTCTCGTTCGCAGGACCAGGTGATTTTCTCCCTGATTAACTTCTTGGGCTTTGCAATGGCTTCAAGCATGGAGGATTTTGAGGTGAGGAGGCTCAGAGGCTCTTAGTTGCCCCCAGACTCGCAGAGGTTAGAGAGCGGGCTTGGGATGGGGAAGACTTGTACTTAGGAATTCAAATCCAGCCTCAGACATTTACCAGGTATCTGTGTGATTCTAGGGTAGTTCGTTGACTCTGTTTGCCTCAGTTTCCTCATCTGTAAAATGAGCTGACAAAGAAGTGGCCAACCACTGCATTTCTCTGCCAAGGAGATCCCCAGTGGGGTCCTGAGAGCTCAGTCACAAGAGCAAACATTCTGCCAGCCGAGAGCCTGTTCAGCCACGTGCGAGCCCGTAAGCCCTGGGGAAAAAGTCAAAGAAAACTGAACTCGAAGCTTACCTTTGACCCTGTCCCCCCGGTGAAGGTGGATCTCTCCATCGACTTGAGGTTGATATGGCTTTACAACAACAAACAGTCTCCCGGGCACAGCGCTGTAGAGCTTGCGCTTGGGACCCGGATAGTCAAAGGCGGACATGGCATCCTTGGCGGCACCAGGAGTGAAGCCGGCACTGGAGGAGAGGGAGAAAACAAGAACCATCAGGCAAGCCAGGCTGCTGGCCGCTCCTCTCAGGTGAGAGCAACCCCCGTTTGCAGATTTTTAATAAATGACCGTGCAGGGATAATCCATGGGAAAGGCTGATCTTCCCGAGGAAGGAGAGACAGGGAGAATTTGGAACTCAAAACCTTAAAAAAGAATGTTAAAAATGATTTTACATGTAATTTAGGGGGAAAAGCAAAATAAAAGAATAAACAAAATAGTAAAAAATAATAATAAAATAATTTTATGTATATAAATTTTATTTATAATATAGAAAAGAATGAAGATTTTTTTAATAAAGGAAGTGCCATATTTAATTCAAGAAACATTGATGAAATTTCTGCAGGGCCTTGAGCAGGGCATCGGGGACCCAGTGAGAGCACAAGGGGAGGACCACCCACCCTCCAGGAGTCCGCGGTCTACAGATGGCCCAGAATCTTAACACACTCAGATACACCCGGCGCCCCCCCCTTCCCTTCCCCAAGGAGGCTCACGTTGGCATTTGGACGTAAGACCCTGCCAATGAGATCTCCATGGTATTAAATTCTGACCGAAACGAGAAAAAGTGAATTTCACATTAAAGTACTTTTCGAAATCTCCATCCTGTAACTACCCTGTAATTTTCTCATCTTGGTTGGTGAAAGAAGCCCAATGCTTCATTTTTAAGAAGGAGCAATTGGATGTGTCCAGCCATTTTCCTATCAGCGATAATCAGCAGCTGTCACCACGAATGAATTTCTTATGAGATTTACGTGGCTAACGCTCGGCCGGCGGGAGGATCCCAGGCCTTTCTGGCCGTGGCAGAGAAGAGCAGCTTCCATCCCCTGAGGAGGCTGGTGAGGATCCGCCATGAGCCAAGAATGGAACGGCGGCAGCGTTAGGCGCCTACTGTGCGCCAGACACCGTGCTAAGCACGCGGGATGTGAAGCGGGGTAAGAAGTATTCCCGCTCCCCAGGGGCTCTGTCAGTGGGGGAGACAATGAGCAAATAACCATGTGCTGCTCAGCTGTAATCCCAAAGGGAGAGAAGAGCAACCGTCCTGGAGGGAGGCAGCAGAGGAGATCCCAGGACCTTGGCTCCATCACTCCCCTGCCATGTGATCCCACTGGATACTCTTCAAGGGAAGAAGCCGATTCCTTTACCCTTCCATCCTCAGCCCCTAGCTCAGTGCCAGGCACACAGTAGGTGGCCAATTAATGCTTCCTAATGGGGAAGTCACTTAATTTCTCTGGGTATCAGTTTGCTCTCTGTTAAATAATAGCTTCAGACCTCTCCCAAATCATAGGCTCCTAGTACCAGAGGGGACTGGGGCAGTCATGCAGCCCACCCCCCCTCATTCTTCAGAGGATAACATAAAGGTCTGCATGGGTTGAGTGACTTGTGCTAAGTCACACAGCTAGGAAGCGGCAGAACCAGGATTTGAACCCACAACACTGCTTCCAATTAAGCACCCTTTCTAGAAGGCCACCTGACCACGGGCAACTCTGATCTCCCCAGAAGCCACTTTTCTCAGCTTCCCTGGAGGAAAGAGCTTTGTTTTCCAGGATCTCCACAAACTCTACCCTTTCTCCAGAGAGTATTTCACGCTTGTCGCTCCCGATGAATGGCTTAGCGAATGAGGGAGGACCAGAGGTAACTGGAGGCCATCACAAAGGCCGGCCGGAGCAGGGGAGGGCCAGGAAGCCTCTTCAGGGCAAGCCTTCCGTACGGGGGTCCGTACCGCAGGAGGGGAGGGCTTATCATCTGCCATCACTGCCAACCACAGGGGAAAAACCAAACAGGACCAGCTCCCCGAGCCAGCAGGAGGCCAGGCCCGTAACTAGGAAACAGCAGGACTGATTAGTCCCTGGAAACAGAGAGGGAACGAAGAAAGCAGGAAGCTGAAGCTAAAATAGCGAGCGCACCAAAGGCAGGAGGAGGCAGCCTGGCCCATTCCGAGCCGCGGCCATCAGGGGCTACGTGACAAGGACAGAGCACATCTGGGGGGGCACATCTGGGGATGGCGTGGGCCTGCACAGGGAGCGTTGGGCTGGAAGCCTGGAGGGGCCTGATTCATGCCCGCCTCTGTATAACCATCCGGCCAGCTCGGACTTCTCTGGGACTCTCTTTGCTGCTCAAGTGTCAAGTGGGGATGGCAAGACATGCAGTAATCCCTTCCTCCCATGCCTTCTGTGAAAGGCCAATGAGATTATTTATTTGTACCGGGGAGGGGAAGGCCGATCTCTCGGTGGTTCCCTTCCTCTCTCCCCACTAAATGAAATGGTCACAGAAAACAGGGGACGGGTAACCCTAAATTAAGTAAAGATGTGCAGCTATCACCTTCAAAATACAACCAGCTTCTCGGTGGGATGGGAAGGGGCAAAGTCACTGTCCAGGAGATAATCTGCCCCGTCCCTTTGGCTCAGGCTGAACCTCCAAGCCAACAAGACCAGTTTGGTGGCTTGTGATCCAGTACCAACCAGAGGAAACGGGGGAAAGGATGCGGGAAGGACAAATAACTCTCTCTTTCCTCCATTAGCCATGGAATTGAGCGGCAAAGCTTCTCACCCAGAGGGAAGCCCCCATCCAGCAGGTCCCAAGTTACCCTGAGTTTGAAGCCTACTGGAGGAAGCTGACATTTACCATGTGCCTGAGGCGCTGAGAGTAAAAAGACAAAAAATGAAAGTCCCCGCCCTCGAGGGGCTTAGCTCTTATTTTTAGATGAAGCACAAGGGCAAACATGGATATCATCACTAAAAACTGGACCCTCCCAGCCGGGTAATGGACATCCGGTGCCCTTGAAAGGAGCCATACTTTTGTATTGTAACACAGGAAACGAGACTTGCCTTTAAGGTGCCCCTCTGACGAGAGTCAGTGCCAGACCAGCACCTAAAGGCGGTTCTTTGGGAAAGGGATCAAGTTCCCTCTGCTTAGGAGTAGAGAATGGGAGTCATGGAATCAAATGAGCAGATCCTTCAGCCCCAAGAATCCTCAGGCAATAAATATTCCCAGATCCACCCCACCCTGGGCTAAGACAGGTGCCTGGGAAGGAACACTGACATCCCAATCCGAGGAACCATTTGATATTGTGCAAGAAATGCAGTTCAAATAAGTACTTTTTGTTGATATTTAATATTATATTAATATCATTCATCTATTTATGGGAAAGCACAGAGGGAAGAGACAAAGTATTGAGTGTAGAGGAAGCTGGAGACAGGCGATCTAGGCAATAGTACAAACAGATGAACTTGGAACTTTGGGAAGGGAGCCCTGAAGGTGTCGGTTGGCAGTATTTATTACTTCCAAATGGAAGAATGTGCAATGCCCTGAGGATCTGGGTTTGGGTCCTTGCTGTTGAATTTGTTCATTTGTGACTCTGACATTGCCACAGATGGCAGGGCCACGAGATCTGCAGATGACACGGTGCTGGGAGGGATAACTAACCTACTAAAGGAGGGTGACAAGACACAAACCTCTTACCAGATTGAGCCAGTTCCGAGAAGAAGAAATTGCTTAGGGATACATGTAAAATAATGGGGTTCTAGATGGCCACTGAGTCTTCTTCTTCAACGGCCTTTAAAACTTAGAAAAGAATCCCCTCAACAAGCCCATGAAGGAGACAGCACAAACATTGGTGCCTCGTTGTACAAATGAAGAAACTGAGGCTAGGCTAGGAGGGATGCAATAATTTGCCTTTGGCCACACAGCAGGAAGGGTCAAAACAGGATTTGAACTCGGGCCTGACATGACCAATTCTGAATCTCTACTATATCACACTGCTTCTAAAAAACATTAGGCAAACATCCTGGCTACTTTGGGGATAAATAAGTGATTTCTAGTTTTCTTTTCAGAATTGTGAAGAATTTAGAAAAATACAGAGGAATAAAAGAGAAGTGTGGAGCACTCTGGAGCAGAGTTTGGGCCTTCCCCTTGATTGAGATTCAGCCCATGGATTTCTTGGGCCAATGAACAAATGCAGAAGCTGAGCAGCTCGGGATGTAAACCAGGGCCAACACTACCCCTGCGCAGTCTGCCCCCGTTTGTAGAAAAGGAAAAACGGGCTGGGGAAAAAGCCATGATTTTACAGGGCAAAACCTCAGTGACCTGAGCCCGAGGGACCTGAACCCCTTCATTTTCTAACTCCACTTTCAGAGACAGAAAAACTTCACAGATCCCACATGAACCTCGTGGGCGCCTCCCTGGGCTTGGTGCCCATTTACCTGATGCTTCCACCGCTGCTGCAGCTATAGGCCCACTGAGAGCCAACTCAGACACCTGTTACATGCAGAAGGAATGAGAAAGGCACCAGAGACTGGGGAGCTCCAGAGACAAGCGGGGCATGGCTCCTGCCCTGGGGAACCCCAACAGCCAGAGCTGAGCTTAGAAAACCAGCTCTCAAGACACGTTCAATCCCCAAGGAAGATTGGGTTATGTTCCAAAAACTCATCCTGCTGGAAGAGTTCCCCAAGGTTATCTGAGCGCTGAGGAGCAGGCAGTTCTTCCTGAGGTTCAGCACCAAGGACAGATGCTCACTTGCATCTAGAGCTCTGCCTTTTCCAAAGACTCTGATTTCTCAGATTCTACCAGGAGAAAAACCTCAAGGAAGCACTAATAGCTGGTTAATAATCATCTATCTGGACACTGGTGGCACAGAGTTCAAATTCGGTCTAGCCATTTTGCCCTGTTTATCTCAGATCCTCATCTATAAAATGAGCTGGAGAAGGAAAAGGCAAATCCCCAGTAACTTTGCCAAGAAAACCTCAAAATGGGGTCACAGAGATAGACACGACTGAACAGCAACCCAAACTGCTCATCTCTTTTTATACAAACTCTCAGCCAGTCCCTAGCTTATCTGTGCGTAATCATTTGCATATTGTTCTCCCATCAGCCTAGGAGCTCCCAGGGAGCCTAATTTTTGGTCTCTAGGACATAGCCCAGCCCACAGGAGATGCTTAATGAAAGCCAGCTGACAGACTGACCCTCAGGGAGGAAAGTCTGTCTCCTCATCTGCCTCTCAGGACAAACTCCTACTCAGCCCATCTTGTTATAGGAAGAAAGGAAACAAGCATTTATTAAGCACCTGCTATGCATCAGTCTCTGTGCTGCACACTTTACAAATATTATCCTATTTGCTCCTCATGACAATTCTGGTGCTGTTATCAGTACTATTTTAGACATGGGGAAACTGAGGCAGACAGAGGCTAAGTGGCTTGCCCAGGATCAAACAGCTACAGAGCTGGATCTGACCTTGGATCATTCTGATTCCAGATTCAGTGCTCTATGGGACCTTTAGCTACTGCTGGGTGGGAGGCTAATATTAGTGTTAGTGGAGCTTGGAATGAGGAGTCCTGGGGTTTTACATCCCGCGTATAATTCTTAGATTCTCTCAGGTGACTCGCTTCTCTTCTGGCCTGCGTCCAGATCTGGAACATGCGGGGCCTGTGAAGGAGCGTTTCTAAGGACCTGCCATTTCCAGTTCCAGGGGCACACTGAGCATGCTGGGTCTTGATATTTGACTAAGCTGGCCAGTGTTTGATCATTAAAGCCGGACAGCTGCTTCCTTCGGAAGGGGAGCCCGACAGCTGCTCTGATGTTTGCATTTCTATAACCTGGACACGGGCAGAATTCGACCAGTATTTATCAGGGGCCTCCATGTGCTGAAACACCAGGAACCTTCAGTTAACCAGGAAATCAACTCCCTCCCTCCTCTTACCCTTTCAATATTCTGGCCAAGAAGAATCACACCAGATTTCCTCCTGAAAAAGTGCCCTTGCTGCTGTGAGTGTAATTCCCTTAGCTTGGAGACTGCTCCAGAAAACAAGAGTTCAGGCATGAAAATATACTGTTTAGAGCACAGGAGGAAGATAATCTCTAACCAGGATTGTAATAACAATAATTTACATAACGCTTTAAGATTCACTAAACACTAAACATATATGATCACATTTGATTCTCACAATAACCATGAAGTATTATTCCCATTTTATAGATAAAGAAACTGAGATTGAGAGAAATTAAGTGACCAGCCAGGGTCACCAGACAGCTAGCGACTCTCTGACCCTGGACTGCAACTCATCTTCCTGATCCCAGTCCAAAAACGTATAGCCATTGTGCCCTGACGCTCCCTAGAAATAGCGAAGTGCTACTTATTATTATATCTTGAAGGGAAGAAAACACCATATCATAACGATATGGTGTTGCTCGAGTGTTTTAAGGTTTGCAATGGGTTTTACGTACATTATCTCATAAATGTCCTTCTGAGATGAGGCTGCGTGTATTATTGCTATTTTACCACCAAGAAACTGAGGCAGAGAAGAGGCAAATGACTTCCCCAGAGTCAGACACATGAGCTAGAGAGGTGGTTCTTCTTATGCAATGGGCTAATGTGCTTGGGGTTTTGCAAGGGCTGGTTAGAAAACCTGAAATGACACAGACCTAATAAAATATTCACTTGTTCCCTGGAGGAGGAGGAAGGAGCCCTAAGGCAAAGCAGCTAGACTGGAAGCTTCAGGTTTGGGGAAAGCCCTGATTCTATCCTGGAATTCTCACCCATTCATGATTCCATTGGCAGTGATCCTCTGGAAGAAACTAAGATCCCATGGCCCCCCCTCGGAACCTACCCCAACACTGTCCCCCCTCAGTCGATGCTTTCAACTCCCACTTCACTGAAAAACGGCAGTCATTCCCCGAGGATGGCCCCATCGCTCCTACTCCAACCCTCTGCCCACTCCCCATATTTGCAGACATGGTCTGATCCCAGCTCTTCTGCTCTAGCCTCTGGGGAAGAGATGGCCCTTTTCCTTGTCAACAACAAAGCCCTGTTTGTGCTTTCCATCTCATCTTTTATCAATTCATCCTCAAAGTGCTTGTCTCTTTGTGCTTCTTCCTCTCTCCCCTTCCTTTAGTCCTTCTCTCTGCTTCCCTTTGCCCTCTTCTTTCCTTCTTCCTCTCTCCTTTTCTCTATTCTCTAACTACTCCCGCAATTTTCTCTCCCGACTCCCCATTTTCTCCTTCCTGGCTCTCTGAAAACATGCTTCAGCCAGAGGCTCAGACTGAAAACTGGAAGGAACCTTGATGATCCTTTAAGTCTGACTCTTCCCTTCATTTGGCAGATGAGGAATCAGCTCCAGGGGCTGAGTGACTGGCCCATGGAGAAACACATAGGAAGTGGTAGAACCAGAATCAGAACCCAAGTTCCCCCTGTACTGTGGTGTGTTCGAAGGGACCCTTCTCTGTCGCCCCCTCCCAAGCTCCATTCACTGCAACGCTCAGAGAGCTGTCCATATTCACCACAACCCACTCTGTTCCCGGACCTTTGCCATCTGGCTTCTGACCCCACCACTTCACCAAGACTGTTTCCAAGGTTACCCATAATCTCCAGTGTCCTTCTTCACCCTTCTACTGCCTCGGAAGGAATATGAGAACTGCTCCCTTCTCCCCCCTCCCTACCTGCCTGCTCGGTTCTCAATTTCTCAATTACACTCGCAGCACCATCATCCATCTCTAGGTCATTAAACAGCTCAAGGCTTTGTCAAGCTTCCTCTTTTCTCTCTCAATATTCTCTTCTGCTCATCACTTCCCAAGGATTTAATCACTTCATATAGACCATCTATCCATATGTACACATGCAGAGCCAAAGGCATGATTTAAATGTCCCACAGATCCGTCTCTCCCCCAAACCCCCTGCCTAGACTACAGCGATGCCCCCCCAAGGGACCTCCTCTCTTTTAGGGACTCCTTTCCCATCCACCTGCCATCCTGTTGTCAAAATCATCATTCTACTTTAGGGGTCTGAGCACGTCGCTTCCCTCTTTTAAATTTTTCTGCACTGCCTCCAGATTAAAACAAACCAACCTTCCCTACCCTGCTTAGTGGGGATCCCCTCTCCTGTCACTAGCCTTTTTCGGGGCCCCATGTTTCAGCCAGCCTTGACCAACTCGTGCCTTGTTGCCCCTTGAAGCACAAGTCTGCCTTTAAGTCTCAACTCCCTTCCCCCCACCAAATCTCCCAAGCCCCCTGCCCCCTGCCTTCATCACCTTGTGTCTTCTGACTCTCTTTTGTCTACATAAGGCACAGGGCCTTACAGGGAGAGAGCAGGTACAGGTAAAGGGCAGGTAAGGGTTTTTAGATTTGAAATGAATTCTATCTAAATTATTCATGTTCTTGGGTCTCACTACAACTGTGGTACATTGGGAAGAAGCTGGATGATGGAGTGCTTGGGATATAGTAGGTGCTTAATAAATGCTTCTGGGTCTACTGATTGAGCAAAAAGAGCAAGGACCTAAGGGCAGGGCACAGAGTCCCAGAGTTAGAAGGGACCGCTGAGGACACTGGGAGAAAGCTTGCTAGTTCCCTGTGTGCAGAGCAGGAAGTCAGAGTCTCCTGACACAAGTCTCCAGGTATTTCATTCTGAAAGTCTATCAATTACAAATGGTAAAAACTCACAGGAAATTTAGGGCTATTCCCCCAAAGAATTAATGAAAAGCAACGGTATCATTTCAGATTTTGTCTGGAAGGTTCTTGATGATACAGGACCCTCCAGACACAAATCCCGGAGGTCTACAGCCCGTGATCACATTAATCCCATTCCATCTACCACGTTCATGAATGGCCATGATACGAGCAGACGGTACCGACCGAGGAGGCAGAGGAGGGCAGCCCAGATGGAAGGGGGCCCTTCCTGGAACAAGAAGGCCCAAGAGCTCAGTGCATCTGCCCTGCCCTTGGTCTCCTGCCAGGGAAGGCAGAATGACTACAAGTCATCACATTTCCTGGTGACCCAGAGGGCCACAGAATGCTCTGACTTGGAAGAGTGTTAGCAATGATGATCCATGTGCCAAGAAGGCCTGTTAAATAGGGTGCTTCCTGGATGTCAGTAGCTCCAGGGGCCGGAACCGCAGAACTAGGCACCTGTTCCTGTACTACCGTGTTCCATAAAAGGCATCCTCAGGGAGACAGAGAGCTGGGGAAAGGAGACAGAGCAAGGTCAAGGAGCAAAGACCACTTCCAGGCTAGCCTCCAAATCCAAAGTCCCGGAGAAAGGGCTCCAGCAAGGTAGACAGAGTCATGGGAATACACAAGGGCCACGAAAGTCTTGTTCATTTATCTGGCTCAGAAAAGAGTGCTCACAGGAGAGGGGTAATCAGCATCCTCTGCAGGTATAGCAGGCCTTTCCCATGGGAGAGTCTAAGCTCCTCGTGACTCCAGAGGGCCTAACCAGTGGCAATTTGGGGGCCGTACAAGGAGAGTTGTAAGCTGGCTCCATTCTTCTCCAGACCATGTTATTGAACCTTTCTCTCCCTGAATTTCACTTTATTCTGGGCCTTCTCACACCCGGAGGGCCCTCTACTCCTGTCAACTTTTCCTCTGTCCAGCTACTTCCCTGGGAATATCCATTGTAGTGTCTAGAGTAGCCTTCTCCTCTCCTCTGTAGCCTTGCTGCTTTAGGCTTTCTCTGCCATGCTCCCACCTTCATGTCTTCCCTGTCCTCCTATCCCCACCCCTGTTTTTTCAGCTCCTTTTTGGAGGGCAGGGATTGTTATTCTTTCTGCTCGTATTCCCAGAACTTAGTACAGTGTCTAACATGCAGCAAGTGCTCAATAGATATTTTTTTATAACTATGACTATTTAGAATGGGACGTGTTGAAAGGATCAGGTTTTCCTTCATTTGACGTGGTTGGAAGTCCACGTCTCCAGGATGGGAGAGATGGAACACTTGTCCAGATCTGGGTTGGACAAGTGGCCACTGAGGTCCCTTCCAACTTTCCATTTCTGGGACGCTACGTGTATGACAAGAATGACATCCATAGGATAGAAAAGTGTGGGCAGGTTCCAATGAGCATCAGTGGAGGGGTCACCACAACAAGACAGGACTGACAGATAGACTTCAGAGCGGCTCTTGGGGCAATGGTCAACACAAACTTTGCTGTTTCTTCCCTAATTTTTTTTATAATTCTGCACACGGCCTTGAGCCATCGTCCAATTCTGCAAAATCTCTCGGCGGGCTCTTTCATTCCACTGGCTGGTCAGTCTAGCCACAGATTACCCCGATTCCAAGATGATTTCCCCGCTGTTTTTGAAAGGTAAGCGCCGACATTCAGCGTTCCAGAATCTCAGAGCTGGAAGGAACTTCTTAGTCTAATCCAGGTCTTAGAAAGAATCTTCTCTTCTGCCTATCCTCATTCAAGTGCTCACTGAGACTCCACTAGGAAAACTTTGCTGAAGGAAGCCCATCTCATCTAGGTTCAGCTCTCTTTGTTAGGAAGGACGTTCTTGCACCAATCTAAGTCTGTTCCTTTCTAATGTTTACCTGTTGTTTCTGGCTTGGACCAGGAAATGAAAAATGGAATTCTTAATTTTCTTCCATGGGAAAACCTTCCAAATCCTGGAAGACTGACTGTCCTCAAGTCTTTCTGAAATCATCCCCCGTACTCAAACCAAAGAGTTCAGGTTCTTTCACTGAACCCTTCTCTATTGCATGGGCCCCAGCGCTCCCGGCCTCCAGCATCCCAGCTGTCCTCCAAATGCTTTCCAGCTTGTCAGAATCCTTCCTAGAAGAGGGCAGCCAGAACTTCCCTCGGCGCTGGAGATGGGATCTGACAAGGTCCCAGTCTGCCAGTACCATGGCCTCCTGTATTTGAGGTGCTCTGCCTTTCTACTGCAGCTTAAAATAGGGAGAGGTGCTTTTGATTTTCATGTCACTGGTGACTCACTCCCAGGAACCTTTCAGCCAACTAAAATCCCCAGTCTTTTTCAGCAGAACCAGTCTTCCTTGTTCTGTTTTGACAGTTGAGTTTTTAGACACAGATTAAAACTTTATCCTGGTAGATTTCATCTTGTTAGGTTTGACCCGTTACTTCAGCTTTTGGGATTTGGATCCCATCATTCAAACTGTTCGTGCTGGTTCTCAGCACTTAGCACCTGAAAATGTGGCATTTCTTCATTCAAATCACTGATAAAAATGTTGAATAGACAAGGAAAAAAAAAAAAACAGGGAAATTCCACTTAAGACATCCCTCATGAGCAATGACTCATAACTGGCTCCTCTCTTGGTCTGCTTCTACAATCAGTTCAGTATTCCACTAACTACTGCTATGAGCTAGATCTAGATCCAGCTCCAGATGACACAGATCTAAGAGTTGAGCAGCCCCGTCAAAACAGGTGGCGAGATTATGCCCTAATCTGCTCGCAGAGTCGCACTAGCCCTTAGTCATCAAGGCTTCCATCTCTAAATGCTCAGTCTCTTTCTACCACAGAAGTTTGCCAGAAATCCACAGTGAGTTTGTGTTCTTTGGTTTTCAGACTACTTTCCTTTTTCAAAAATACAAAGCCGGAAAAATTGAGGCTTTTGATAAGAAATGGGGAAAGGCACAATCCAAGAAGAACTTTCTGAACTGATGAAAAGTGAATTGAGTGGAAGTAGAACAAGGTATACAGTCAGACAAAATCGGAAAGAATGACTCCCTAAATCCAATCACTGGGACAGCGGCCCATGGTTCCCGAGGACAAAGGTGAAACCCACTAATCAGTCGAGCATTATTCCTTCTATTTTACAGTGGGAAAAACTGAGGCTCACAAGGTTGAAATGGCCCTAGTCAGAGCACTGGAAGGTGTCAGAAGCCCCCCTTCTTTCCCTGGGCCTGGTGGTTTTTCTGCTAGCCCCTCCCTCATTTATAAAAATCTTCAGCAAAATACGTAATGCAGAACCCAAGATTTGCAAGGATCCGTACGGTGACCAAGACCTTCCGTGGCCAGAAAAGGATGGAGACAGACGCTGCATGGAAGCAGCTGAGCCGGCTTTCTCTCAGTTCTGAGCCTGAAGGACGAGCTCACCCAGCGCTGTGCCGAAGCACTAGCCTGAATACAAACTGACCTGAATGTTATAAAAAGATGGCTTCCCCTCCAGTGGGTAATGCACTCCATTAGTTTAACCAGTACATTCAGGGAGCCCTGTGTGCAAAGAGCTCGAATGCTCTGAGGAATGCAGCAAGCACCCAGGGAGCTGCAGCAGAACTGTGCCATTGTCCCCACGAAGGGGCAGGGATCAGGAGAATGGCAAGGGTGGGAACCCCGGGGAGGGAGCAAGCTGCCACCGGACTGGGGGAAACGTAGCTGGTCCGAGGTGGCTGGGCCAGTCCGATGGGCTGTGAGAGCTCAGGACCTGGCAGGGGGTGGAAATCGTGGCAAACAAGCAACCTGGCTAAGTCACCAGTAATCAGGGGCTCTTGCCTGGCCAGGGCCCCGCTTATGCCTTCTACCAGCATCAGCAACAACAAAACTGATGTGTCTGCGGCTCTTTCAAGTTTGTAAAGTCCCTTGAGGGTCAACAAGGGCCAAAGTGACTGCAGACAGCTGGGAGGATGGAGGGATAGAAGAAAGCAGGAGTCCATTTTATCATTGGGAGGCAGTATTGCCCAGTGGAGAGAGCAATGAAATTAGAATCAAAAGACCCCAGGCCTGTCACATAAGTGTAATCCTGTGTCAGCCATTTCTCTGGGCCTCAGTTTCCTGACAGACAAAAATAAGAGTCGGGCTTAATGTCTTCTAAGATCCCATATAGTTCTCCATCAGTTATGCTCTGCTCTTGCGGGCATTCAGGGATCTGTTATATAAACCTGGCAAAGCGGAATGAATTCTGGTCCTGGAGTCACAAGAGACTGGACTTCCAATCCTGCTTCTGACAGTTATTAGCCACATCCTTAGATCTTAATCACTCTGTCCCTTTGGGCCACTTTGTTCACTTTTAAAACGGTCACAATAACAGCAAGCTACCCATCCCTGCTCTCCGTTGTCGTTGGAGTCAATGACGGCGTGTGAAGGGTTCTCTGTGATCCTTAAAACATCAGAGAAATGTCAGCCCCGAGCCTTGAAATGTGCACGAGGGAAGTTGTCTCAATTGGGCATCGGGCACCATTGCCAAGGTTCCCTCCTGGGAACGCTGCCCCAGCCTTCCCGCAAAGGCCGGCCCTGCATGGCGAGCCAAGGGTTTCGGGATCGGCCGCCTGGACGGCCAGCAGCTGCCAGATGCAGCCGGGGAACTGGGACACAGCAGGAGAAATTTTGCCCACGGAGGGGGGGAACCCCAGAGAGGGGCAAGCAAGCCCACAGTTGGAGGCCATCCTGGAGCGAGCGGGGCTTTAACCACAGAGCTAGTGGCTCTGCTGCTTTAGCTTTGAAAATTCCCTGGGTGAAGGGGGCGCAGCAGTGCCCAGCTTTAAGGCCCGACCTCATTCTATGTCCAGCGCTCCTTACACAAGCTCAGGATCCTGCCACTCACACGGCATCACACACAGGTGGATGTAGGAGGCAAAGCGGAGACAAAAACAGAACCCCTGAGTTCCTGCGAAAATTCTGTGAGGGCCAAAAACATGGACAGGAGGAGTCGGGCCAGACCGAAGGCTGAGAAGTCAGGGCCGAGCCCTACGGGGTCCCACCAAAGCCCTTCTCTGCAAATCTGGCTAAAATCTGCTGGTGGGACTGGGGAAAAGGAGGGGGTCCCAGGGGGGTGTCAAGAGTGCTGTGTGCCAGAGATGCGTTTCCCCTAGCGACAGTATGGTGACCCACCTCTTACTTAAAACAAAATCTTCTCTGATGACTTAGCGCTCCTAGCCCTGAAGAACAAGCCTGGGAACTTCAGGCTCCAGCCCTTCTTTTCCACCCATTTATTCCCGCTTATTAACCTTCATTTTCTACATAAAGTCACCTTGCTTCAGCTCTTCTCCAAAGGATCCAAAAAATGAGTGAGAATTGTTCTAAGGGAATGGCAGGGCTGGGAGGGACTTTAGAACAGGGAATGGCAGGGCTGGGAGGGACTTTAGAACAGGGAATGGCAGGGCTGGGAGGAACTTTAGAACAGGGAATGGCAGGGCTGGGAGGGATTTTAGAACAGGGAATGACAGGGCTGGGAGGAACTTTAGAACAGGGAATGGCAGGGCTGGGAGGAACTTTAGAACAGGGAATGGCAGGGCTGGGAGGGATTTTAGAACAGGGAATGACAGGGCTGGGAGGAACTTTAGAACAGGGAATGGCAGGGCTGGGAGGAACTTTAGAACAGGGAATGGCAGGGCTGGGAGGAACTTTAGAACAGGGAATGGCAGGGCTGGGAGGAACTTTAGAACAGGGAATGGCAGGGCTGGGAGGGATTTTAGAACAGGGAATGACAGGGCTGGGAGGAACTTTAGAACAGGGAATGGCAGGGCTGGGAGGAACTTTAGAACAGGGAATGGCAGGGCTGGGAGGAACTTTAGAACAGGGAATGGCAGGGCTGGGAGGGATTTTAGAACAGGGAATGGCAGGGCTGGGAGGAACTTTAGAACAGGGAATGGCAGGGCTGGGAGGGATTTTAGAACAGGGAATGGCAGGGCTGGGAGGAACTTTAGAACAGGGAATGGCAGGGCTGGGAGGGATTTTAGAACAGGGAATGGCAGGGCTGGGAGGAACTTTAGAACAGGGAATGGCAGGGCTGGGAGGAACTTTAGAACAGGGAATGGCAGGGCTGGGAGGGATTTTAGAACAGGGAATGACAGGGCTGGGAGGAACTTTAGAACAGGGAATGGCAGGGCTGGGAGGAACTTTAGAACAGGGAATGGCAGGGCTGGGAGGAACTTTAGAACAGGGAATGGCAGGGCTGGGAGGGATTTTAGAACAGGGAATGACAGGGCTGGGAGGAACTTTAGAACAGGGAATGGCAGGGCTGGGAGGAACTTTAGAACAGGGAATGGCAGGGCTGGGAGGAACTTTAGAACAGGGAATGGCAGGGCTGGGAGGGATTTTAGAACAGGGAATGGCAGGGCTGGGAGGAACTTTAGAACAGGGAATGGCAGGGCTGGGAGGGATTTTAGAACAGGGAATGGCAGGGCTGGGAGGCATTTTAGAACAGGGAATGGCAGGGCTGGGAGGGATTTTAGAACAGGGAATGGCAGGGCTGGGAGGAACTTTAGAACAGGGAATGGCAGGGCTGGGAGGGATTTTAGAACAGGGAATGGCAGGGCTGGGAGGAACTTTAGAACAGGGAATGGCAGGGCTGGGAGGGATTTTAGAACAGGGAATGGCAGGGCTGGGAGGAACTTTAGAACAGGGAATGGCAGGGCTGGGAGGGATTTTAGAACAGGGAATGGCAGGGCTGGGAGGAACTTTAGAACAGGGAATGGCAGGGCTGGGAGGAACTTTAGAACAGGGAATGGCAGGGCTGGGAGGGATTTTAGAACAGGGAATGGCAGGGCTGGGAGGCATTTTAGAACAGGGAATGGCAGGGCTGGGAGGGATTTTAGAACAGGGAATGGCAGGGCTGGGAGGGACTTTAGAACAGGGAATGGCAGGGCTGGGAGGGACTTTAGAACAGGGAATGGCAGGGCTGGGAGGAACTTTAGAACAGGGAATGGCAGGGCTGGGAGGAACTTTAGAACAGGGAATGGCAGGGCTCTTTCCCCCAACCCTAAAGTACTTTGTTTACTTTGTATCTATTGTTATTTACTTCTCTGGATACTCAGTTTCTAGTAGAAAGTAATTTCCTTGTGGGCAGGGATGATTTCACTCTTGTCTTTGTATCTCTGGGACTCAGAACAGGTTCTGCGATTTGCCACATGAGTAATGATATTTACTAAAAGGAAGCTGTTATTGTCATCTCCCACCCATTGGGCACTAGGTTACTAAATGCCTCTTTTGTGGGAAGCCAAAAGGAGCAAAAATAACAACAAAACAGCCCAAACCCTCAGAATTTAGCCTAGGGAGAAACCATTCCTGTCCCTCCAGCTTCAAACTTTTAGGAATAACACAATAACAAACAGAACTAAGTGACCCAAACTCTCAAAGAACATGGTCTCATCTATGTACAGAATGTACAGTGAGCATTAATGTGTTCGAGATATTAATTCTGAGATGCTGAAGGAAAGGAACAAAAAGGAACCAAAGGAAAATGAAATGACCCTCTCATATGTAGGCTTCTATGCTCTAATCCAAGCTATGGAAAATGTGAAATGCTGCGAGGTGTCCAGGAGTACCTCCCATCCTGCTCTGTCACAACGGGTCCCTCATCTGCTGAAGTGCCTGTGTGCCTTGGTTGCCCCCCACAGCCCACCCCCCACCCTCCATGCTCCCCTCTATGTCTGACAGCTGACAAACACATATTTCTCCTAACTCACTTGCTTACTCCTTTAGGTTTTCTTTCCTCAAGTTTTAACTCCTTTGTGACAGAAAACCATCTCGGACTTTTCACAGAACAAGGAGAGGGAGGGATTCATAATCCACCTAGTCCACTCCCCCCCACACATCTTAACAAGGATTCCATTCTCTTACAACCTTGACAAAGGATCACCAAGTCCTGGTTTGAGGATATCCGGGGAAGGGTCGCCCGCTGTCCTGCCAAAGTGGCCGTTAGGGAGGCTTTCTGCCAATCCTAAATCAGCTTCACTGAAACTTCTCTCCACTGCTCTTTGCTTTCCAATCACAAAAGAACAGATCTGTGCAGTAGCTGGCCAACGAAATGAATGGAAGTTCTTTAAAGATCCCCTGCAAGAGAGGTTATTCCCATTCTACAGCTCAGAAGACTGAGGCTCACCAGGATGACACTGAATTATGCATGATCGCTCTTTGGGACCAGTCTTTCATTGGAGCTGAACCTAGCTCCCTGCACTCCCTCCAGCTCCTCTCTCATCTCCATACTTTCCACTCTGGCCTGTCTGCGTGTTCTCTCTCTCTCTCTCTCTCTCTCTCTCTCTCTCTCTCTCTCTCTCTCTCTCTCTCTCTCTCTCTCTCTCTCTCTCTCTCCTTTCTTTTTTGATCATTCTTTCCCTTCTTCCCTCTCAATAACACATGTAAATACATACATTCAAACATATTAAATGTCCTGGGGGAGTGCTGGACCAGCTCCCATCACCATTAATTCTCCCTCATTCAACAGGCTCCTGGTGGGGAAGTCAGTGCGAAACCAGAGTATTTTTACTTAAGCTGGTATTTTTAAACTCATTTTACAACTGACAAACCAAACCCAAAGGAGCCACTTGTCCAAAGCCAGTAAGCCTGGAAGAATTTGAACTCTGCTCTTCCTAATCACAAGCACACAGACACTCAGAAGCCCTATTTCCAGGGGGGCAGATTTGCCCACGGTATGGGACACCTCCCAGTCCTCCACGGTGCTGACTGCCCTGCTCCAAATCCCGCCCTTAAAATGGCATCTATGAGGGGCACAGTCAGTCCACGGCAGATAAAAGTGCCCTCGGCCCCTGCAAGGCTGATCAGTACCAGGAGATATCAGGGGCTTCCCTGCCTGGGCAAAGCACCCCACAAAGCTGAGCTGTCTTAATGGCCACGCGCTTTCTCGAGGGGAAGAGGGCAGGTGAGATCCTTGGTTTGGGCATAAGTAGAACTGAATTGACAAGTATTTACCAAGTGCCTACTATGTGCCATTGGCACAGTACCAAGCATCCAGGTGGCACAGTGGGCACGGCTCTGCACCCAGACCTGAAGTCAAATCTAGCCTCAGACACTTGCTAGTTCCGTAGCTCTGGGCAACTCAATCCTATTTACCTCAGTTTCCTCATCTCTAAAATGACATGGAGAAGGAAATGGCAAACTGCTACAGGCTCTCTGCCAGGAAAACCCAAACGGGGTCATGAAGAATCGCACATGAATGGAATTGATTGAAACACGACAATTATGTGCTGGGTGCCCCAAGCACTCACAAAGTGGTCCCCGCCTCCAGGGAGGCTTAGGAAAGGAGGCCATCATGAGGTCGAGGGGAGACGGAAGGTGGGAGACGGAGGGTAGCTTCAGAAGGGGGGGCAGCTTCTGCAGACGCAGGACTGACTCTGAGAAAGAACTGGAGAGGTGAGAAGGGAGCACATCCTAGGCACTGGGGGCGGGGTTGTAAAGGCCTGGGAGAGGAGCACTAAAAAGCAAGGGGCCCAATGGGGCAGGGTCACAGAGGGGCTGGTGCCACGGACGTCAGATCTGATCCTGGAGGTAAGAGGGAGACGGAGGAGAGAGGACAGTCAGATGGTCACTGGCCCAGGGGGTCAGCATGTGTCACTGTACTGGGAGCTTCCTGCCAAGGGAGCAGCCCCTAAACCGCAATGTCTACTTAGAGGTTCTAAGCTCAGACTAATCTCCCCCTCCTGGGGGGATCCTGGACTCCACCCAGCCTGGGGGCAACCTCACAGATCAGCTTTGCCTCCTCTGCCAGCCTGCAGCCAGGCCTGCAGATAATTCTTGGGCTCCTGATCCCCCCGTTTTGTCTCCCACTCTCTTTCCAGCTCCTGTTTAAAGACTGTCTTCCCCCATTGAAATGTCAGCTCCCTGAGGGGAAGCACTTCTGAATTTGCTTCTATTTGTATCCTCAGTGCTGAGCACAATATAAATGCTGGCATGCACCAAGCGCCTAATAAATGCTCACTCACTGGGTGTCTGAGTCTACTTGTATCCCCAGTGTTAGGCACAATATAAATGCTGGCATGCACCAAGCGCCTAATAAATGCTCACTTACTGAGTGTCTGCTTCTACTTGTGTCCTCAGTGCTGGGCACAAAATAAATGTTGGCATGCACCAAGCGCCTAATAAATGCTCACTCACTGGGTGTCTGAGTCTACTTGTATCCCCAGTGCTGGGCACAATATCAATGCTGGCATGTACCAAGCGCCTAATAAGTGCTCACTCACTGGGTGTCTGAGTCTACTTGTGTCCTCAGTGCTGGGCACAATATAAATGCTGGCATGCACCAAGCGCCTAATACATGCTCACTCACTGGGTGTCTGAGTCTACTTGTGTCCTCAGTGCTGGGCACAATATAAATGCTGGCATGCACCAAGCGCCTAATAAGTGCTCACTCACTGGGTGTCTGAGTCTACTTGTATCCCCAGTGTTAGGCACAATATAATGCTGGCATGCACCAAGCGCCTAATAAATGCTCACTCACTGAGTGTCTGCTTCTACTTGTGTCCTCAGTGCTGGGCACAAAATAAATGTTGGCATGCACCAAGCGCCTAATAAATGCTCACTCACTGGGTGTCTGAGTCTACTTGTATCCCCAGTGCTGGGCACAATATAAATGCTGGCATGCACCAAGCGCCTAATAAGTGCTCACTCACTGGGTGTCTGAGTCTACTTCTATCCCCAGTGTTAGGCACAATATAAATGCTGGCATGCACCAAGCGCCTAATAAATGCTCACTCACTGAGTGTCTGCTTCTACTTGTGTCCTCAGTGCTGGGCACAAAATAAATGTTGGCATGCACCAAGAGCCTAATAAATGCTCACTCACTGGGTGTCTGAGTCTACTTGTATCCCCAATGTTAGGCACAATATAAATGCTGGCATGCACCAAGCACTTAATAAATGCTCACTCACTGGGTGTCTGAGTCTATTTGTATCCCCAGTGTTAGGCCCAATATAAATGCTGGCATGCACCAAGCGCCTAATAAATGCTCACTCACTGAGTGTCTGAGTCTACTTGTGTCCTCAGTGCTGAGCACAATATAAATGCTGGCATGTACCAAGCGCCTAATACATGCTCACTCACTGGGTGTCTGAGTCTACTTGTGTCCTCAGGGCTGGGCACAATATAAATGTTGGCATGCACCAAGCGCCTAATAAATGCTCACTCACTGAGTGTCTGCTTCTACTTGTGTCCTCAGTGCTGGGCACAATATAAATGCTGGCATGCACATGTACACATGTGTGTTGTACGTTCACATGTATACAGACCCCCCCACACACACACATATGAACCCGCTCTCTCCTTTCCCCTCCCCCCAGGCTCTCACAGAACATGAAGCTCCTGCCCCATCTCCCCCCATGGCTGCCCTGGCACAAAGATAAGGGAGATGCCCTGGGGCTCCATCTCCTGCCAAGGCTCAGGAGCCGCTTTAGCCTCGGATCCAGGAGAGTGGAAATGTCTCCCCTGGGATGGGCGCTGCCTCAGTGACTGAGGCCCCTGGGACTCTCGCCTCCAGGTCTCCTCCGCCCACTGGAGACTCTGGCTGGTTCCAAGTGCCAACCTTGAGCTCAGGATGGGCTGCCTGGGGCTCTCCTGGCCAGAGACGAAGGGGACCCGGCTAGCTGGGCATGGCTGAGAGCCTCCGTCTGCCCTCCCTACTCTTGCTCCAGAGTTTAGGGCAGCAAGGGCCCCTCCCAGGGAGGGCACAGCTATGCCCCTGGCAGCCTCCATGGACGTCCTCGGCTTGTTTTCCAAGTCATACACGCGGACATGCATGAGGAAGCGAACCCCAAGAACGGCCACCCTCCTTCCCCTTACACCCGCACGGCCACCCCTTGCCCCCAGCACGAAAGGGGGGCAGAAGGAAGGTATCACCCCTAAGACCAAGGGCTGGAGGATTCGGAGCTGAAGGTGAGGTCAAGACTGTCCCACCTGGTCATTTCCCAGAAGCCTTCACTGAGGCCTAGGTGAGTCGCTGGCAAAACAGCCAGGACAAAAAGCCACAGCTTCAATTCTTTCCCCACCCCCACCTCAAAATGCCTCCCCCACTGGCCTGAGCAGCAAGAAGGGCTGCAGTCTGCTCAACTGGGCTCCCCTCCAGGCCCACAGCTACATTGAGTGCATTGCTCAGGGGTCCAGAAGACCACCCAGAGGCCCTGTGTGAGGGACAATTTCAAATGCCAGCTGTCCTCCCTGGGTGACCCCATGCAAGGTGCCCCCCAAGTGACCCCCACCAAGGTCTGGGTCTGTTTCCTCCTCTAAAAGATGGGGAGTGGCAGGAGGGTCTCTCAGGTCCTTTCCACTTCAATGCCTCGGGGAGGCTTCAGTGGCCTTCAGCAGCCCAGGCAAGAGACAAAAAACTGAACCAAGAAATCATTTGGAAAAGATTTGTCAATAAGTGGAATGGAACCGAGCTGGCGCGGAGCCTGATCCGCAGCTACCCCTGAAAACCCTTTGGACCTGGTTCTACGGGCATTAGGGGCGGGGCTTCCGGCCAGGGCCCTAGAGTCACCTGATGTGCCGCTGGGGCACGGGCGTGATTTGCTGCTGCCTCCTGGCATCTTCCCCCAGACGGTTCAGCGACGGGGAGCGGCTGCGAGGCCCCGGCGTGTAGCTCCCGATGGTTTTTACTGTGCCATTTGGGTTGCCCTGCATCTGCTGCAGGAGCTGGGGCGAAAGGCTGCGGTGGGAGGAGGCCGAAGAGCACACGGACCACTCGGGGAGATTGTTCACGTTGAGGTTGTTGTCACTGTTGGAACGCAGCAGGACTCGGGGGGCCGCCAGCGTGCTCGGGGGTCTCCGCCGCCGGTTCGAGTACGTTGGGGCCTCTCTGAATGGCACTGGATAACAGGAGAGAAAATGAGGGGAAAAGCGTGGTGAGCAGACCCCGTCAGGGAGCAACCCGATGTTGTCCCAAGATGTGGATTCAGTAAGACCTGGGTTCAGCTATTAATTGTGTGACCTTGGCAATGTATTTTCATTGAGGGGGGTGGGTTATTTTTCTCATTTTCTCATATTGGAAATAAGGATTGGACTTGAGGGTCTCTGAGATGCCTTCAAGTTCTAAACGTGAGATTCTCTCAAAAGTTTCCTTTTCATATAAAGGAGAGGTTATTACTCCCATTGCTGGATCAACGTTCCCATGTATTGTGCTTCAACCACCATCTTCCCCTCCATCCATTTATACATCCATCCATCGGCCCATTCACAAGTCCATCCATCCATCTACCCACCCACCTACCCATACATCCAGCCACCCACCCATCTATCTATCCATCCATCTAGCTGTCCATCCATCTCACCACTCATCCATTCAACATGCATTCAGTACCTACTGTTCGGCCCTACGGATGCAAAGACTCTTTTTAACAACACTCTACCAGGGGCACACAATTTTGGTGGGAAGAGCTCCAGGTTGGGGAAAATCTTTTCCCTCCTGAGATAGGAGCCCACCCTGCCTGGGTGGGTCAGGAGGTTTTGACCTCATTTCACACACATTGGAAATTGCAGATCTCCTCCATTGTTCCAAGCAGAAAAGGTCTCCTTCTTCTTCCATAAGGCAGCCTTGCAAGTATTGGAAATCAGCTATGGAGCCCCCATCTATCTTCCTATTGCCCAGTTTTCTCTTATTTAGGATAAAAAAATCCCTTGATCCCTTGTCATAAAACCCCATCTTGGGACAGTGGGAGGGCCCTGGATTTGGTTTACACTTGTGCTCTGCCACTTACTGCCTTGGGATCTTGGATATGTCATTTCCCCTACTCCAGCCTCAGTTCACTTCTCCGTGAAATAAGGGAGTTAAATTCAACTTCCTCAAGGTCTTCCAGCCCCCAAACTGTGATTCCATTATCTCAAAGCCTCAAAAAGCCTGGTTATCTTCCTCCAGACCCCTACACTTTAGCAATGTCCTTTATCAGATGGCGCTCCAAACAGGATTATGTCTTCACGTGCACCTCACCAGAACTGAGCAGAACAGCAGAATTCGAGCTGGGTGAGCCCTTAGAGGTCGTCCCGCTGAAGTCTCCCAAGTGGGGAAACTGAGACACAGCAAATGATGGAACTGAAACCACCTCCTCCTCCCCAGCCTGCTACTTCATAGCTACAAATCTGGTCAGATCTGCTCACTTTTGCTCATCTGTAAAATGGGAAGAGGACATCTTCCTCTTCCTCACAAGGTGCATGAAAATCAAAGAAAGCCGCTCTTTTTGGTGCTGCTGTTCAGTTGTCCTACTCTTCCTGATGTTGTGGACCAACTTTCTTTGGGGATTTCTTGGCAAGGCTACTGGACTGGTTTGCCATTAACAAGGCGAGGGTTAAATGACACAGCTAGTAAGTATCTGAGGCTAAATTTGAACTCAGGTCCTCCTGTCTCTAAAATCAGTGCTCTATCCACTGAGCCACCTAGCTGCTACCTACATAAAATGCTGGATAATGGAATTATTAGAAACTGTAACATAAAATTAAAAATCAAAAACATTTGGCTAAAGCCAGACCTTTCCCTCCTGATACATTTTAGGAAAACACATTTCCAGTCAACCTTAGCTCATTTGATGGGAATTTGTCTCCTCCCTCTCATGAAAGGAAAAGGAGGTGGGAGGAGCCACACATAGCAAAAAAAACAAATTCTTTGAAGAGATTTTATTAAAAAAAAAAAAAAAACAGGTGATCTCAGTTTATGGAGCTGGGCAGGAAGATGTAATTTTTTTCAAATATTTCTGCTTAACATAAGAACGTTAGAGCTAAAATTGGCTTCTTAGAAACCCTTTAAAATCTGTTACCCAGACCCAGAAGCTAACCAGAGCAAGCAGGGCAGTCTGGGAGTTCCTGTGCTGAAGCCCATCACCAACGTGAACAATGGCATTTGTGGAAAGACTATCTGCAGCCCCTCCCCTCACCCCAGTGCCATTCCTTAGAACCCGGGGAGGGAGAAGCTAAAGGCACAAATCTCACTGAAGAGGTGCTCAATTATCCCACCAGCAAATCTGCATGACCTAAGAGGTGCTCAATTATCACGCCATTGCGGAGGCAAATTTGCTCAGCTGTCAGGTGATCATCAAGGCTCAACTCCCAAAGCCAGAGCGCTGGAATGGGAGTCCTGAGGATCTGGGTTCAAATGCTGCCTCTGCTATTCTCCCCCATTCTGAGGCACACTTTTCTCAACTATAAAATAAAAGAATTGGATGGAAGATTGTACTATGATACAGGGGAAAGGGTGTGAGGAAGGAAAGCAAGAAAGAAAAAAGCATGTCACTGAGTGTGTAGCAGGTACTGGGCTAACCACTTTACAAAAATCTCATTTAATCCTTCCAGTCTTTTCTGGGAGGGAAGCAGTCTTCTTATCCTTGGTTTATAATTGAGGAAACCAGAAGTTAAATGGCTTCCCAAGGGGTCACAAAACTAGTAAGTAAATGAAGCTGAATTGGAATTCAGGCCTTCTTGCCTCCGGCGCAGCAGTTTACCCACTGTACTACCTGGAGGGCTCTAACCATCTCTACAATGCCAATTTTATCTCTTCACATCCTCACAATAACCATTCCAGGCAAGTGCCATTATTAACCCCATTTACAGTTGAGGAAATTAAAGCAACTCAGAGTGACTTGCCTAGGGTCACACAGAGAGTAAATGTCAAGGCTAGAGTTTGACTCAGGTCTTTTGGACCCCAGTGCCCAGTGCTCTGTCCAGGGTGCTCGCAGCTGCCTCCTCTCCTGTGACTTTCTGAATTGGAATCATTCCTTGCTGTTTGGCCTGGAGGTCCAGGACATCAGGGAGGTGCTGCCAGGACATGCCAGTGGGTTTAAGAGAGGGAGGGCTGGGCAAGGTCACCTGCTCCCTCTCCCCTCCAGAGTCATCTGGGTTCAATGGCCAGAGAGACCAGGACGAAAGGAGAGGGCCCTGGATGCAATGGGGGACAGTGGCCTTTTTAAGCTAAGGTCTCAGTCTCACTGAGGCAACAGCCATTCGTGATTCAGGCTAAGGAGCAATTCAGGAGAGAATCTTCTCTTTAGCTTACTCCAAAAAAAAAAAAAAAAAAAAAAAAAAACAACTAAATAAATAAATAAGGGGAAAACCCTCAAGGAGGCCTAGAAGTCAATCAGTTCAACACCCCCATTTAATAGATGAGAAAACTGAGGTGAAGTCATGATTGCCCTGTCACCAAGAGAACTGAGATTCCGGCTCAGTTCTCCTTCTGCTCCTTATTCCTTCACGGCCTTGACCAAGGTATAATCTTCCTATACCTCAGTTTCCTCATCTGTGAAATGGGCTGGATGAGCTCTAAGGTACTTTCTACTTCTCAGTCTATGGTCCTGGGATGCCAATGAGGACAGTCTCAGCCCCCTCTGTTTCTATGTACTGTGACTCTCAATACAACTTGAGTCTGGGGAGGGAGGGCTGCCCACTCACACTCTTGATTTATTTTCAGCGTGCAGTGCATCCAAACCTCAGGATTGCTGACCTGATTATTTGAGCAATGCCAGTGATGGGGAGCTCACTACCTCTCAAGGCCCTTTTTCTTTTGTTAGACAGTGCTCATTCTTCTTAGACAAGGTTCACTCTTGATCTAATCTGAAATCAGCCTTCTTAGAAACTGCATGCATTGGTTCTATTTCAGATCCAGGATGTCTCTTCCCATTCACACAAATCCAGGTAATTCTATCGAAGAATGGCACTTTCTACTTGAGCCCCAGATTTTAAACTGTTTCATAAAACCCTTATCAAGCGCTAAGTCACAGCAAGGCCTCCTGGGGCTTTCTAGGACAGCAAGCCGGATCCTCCAGGGTGAGCCCACGTGCAGGGCTTCTTGAAATTGTGGGTCATTACCTAGCTGGTGATATCTACTGCCTCTCAGCTCTGTAACCCTCTGAAGCAAACTCACAAAGCAGCCGTGGAAGAAAGAGACAAGGCAAGAGCAAACCAGCTCTTCTTCTCGCTCCTGGAAGGGGTGTGTACCCCCCACCCCCACCCCAACCTGGGCTTCCAAAACGCCACTAGTTCCTGGAATCCATAACTCCCAGCATACAAGCGTACTTGGCCCTCTCTTCTGGACTGCCCCAAGAACAAGAGCTCTGTCAGTAAACGGGCCACAATAAAGGAGACAAAAATAAGTATCCCTGAGAGAACGCGGGTCCGGAGAGGAGGATTTTTAATTTCTCCAATCCCAAGAACAGCCAAGGCAATTAAAATAAAAAAGGTTTGCAACGTCTCTACTGGCACGAACACACAAGGCCCAGTGTTGACAGTACTGCCTGGCAGCTTAATAGGCTAAAGGACTGAAATTGGGGATGAATATGGAGCAGAGGAAAACAGGAAAGACAGAAGAGTTTCTCAGGGCCAGTATGTTCTCATCTATTAATATGTTGGGACTAATTTTCCATGATAACTTCATAGTTGTAAAGGAAACTCTTGTAAATGAGAACATTTACAGGCAATCCACACATCCTCCTTCTCTCGCTTTCTTTTTTTCCTTCTCACCCTCTTTTTTCCTTTCTTCCCTCCTTCTTCCCTCCCTCCCTTCCTCTTTCCCTTCTTTCTTCCCTCCCTCTCATCCACCTTCTTTCTTTCTTTCCTCCCTCCCTCCCATCCACCTTCTTTCTTCCCTCCTTCCCTCCCTCCCATCCACCTTCTTTCTTCCCTCCCTCCCTCCCTCCCATCCACCTTCTTTCTTCCCTCCCTCCCTCCCTCCCATCCACCTTCTTTCTTCCCTCCCTCCCTCCCTCCCTCCCATCTACCTTCTTTCTTCCCTCTCTCCCTTTCTCTTTCCCTTCCTTCTTTCTTTCTTCCCTCCTCCCTTCCTTCTTTCTTCCCTCCCTCCCTCCCATCCACCTTCTTTCTTCCCTCCCTCCCTCCTTCCCATCCACCTTCTTTCTTCCCTCCCTCCCTTCCTCTTTCCCTTCCTTCTTTCTTTCTTCCCTCCCTCCCTCCCATCCACCTTCTTTCTTCCCTCCCTCCCTCCCTCCCATCCACCTTCTTTCTTCCCTCCCTCCCTTCCTCTTTCCCTTCCTTCTTTCTTCCCTCCCTCCCTCCCATCCACCTTCTTTCTTCCCTCCCTCCCATCCACCTTCTTTCTTCCCTCCCTTCCTCTTTCCCTTCCTTCTTTCTTCCCTCCCTCCCTCCCTTCCTCTTTCCCTTCCTTCTTTCTTCCCTCCCTCCCTCCCATCCACCTTCTTTCTTCCCTCCCTCCCTCCCTTCCTCTTTCCCTTCCTTCTTTCTTCCCTCCCTCCCTCCCATCCACCTTCTTTCTTCCCTCCCTCCCTCCCTTCCTCTTTCCCTTCCTTCTTTCTTCCCTCCCTCCCTCCCATCCACCTTCTTTCTTCCCTCCCTCCCTCCCTCCCATCTACCTTCTTTCTTCCCTCTCTCCCTTCCTCTTTCCCTTCCTTCTTTCTTTCTTCCCTCCCTCCCTCACATCCACCTTCTTTCTTTCTTCCCTCCCTCCCTCCCATCCACCTTCTTTCTTCCCTCCCTTCCTTCTTTCTTCCCTCCCCCCTCCCATCCACCTTCTTTCTTCCCTCCCTTCCTTCCTCTTTCCCTTCCTGCTTTCTTCCCTCCCTTCCTCCCATCCACCTGCTTTCTTCCCTCCCTCCCTCCCATCCACCTTCTTTCTTCCCTCCCTCCCTCCCATCCACCTTCTTTCTTCCCTCCCTCCCTCCCATCCACCTTCTTTCTTCCCTCCCTCCCATCCACCTTCTTTCTTCCCTCCCTCCCTCTCTCCCTCCCATCTACCTTCTTTCTTCCCTCTTTCCCTTCCTCTTTCCCTTCCTTCTTTCTTTCTTCCCTCCCTCCCTCACATCCACCTTCTTTCTTTCTTCCCTCCCTCCCTCCCATCCACCTTCTTTCTTCCCTCCCTCCCTCCCATCCACCTTCTTTCTTCCCTCCCTCCCATCCACCTTCTTTCTTCCCTCCCTCCCTCTCTCCCTCCCATCTACCTTCTTTCTTCCCTCTTTCCCTTCCTCTTTCCCTTCCTTCTTTCTTTCTTCCCTCCCTCCCTCACATCCACCTTCTTTCTTTCTTCCCTCCCTCCCTCCCATCCACCTTCTTTCTTCCCTCCCTTCCTTCCTTCTTTCTTCCCTCCCCCCTCCCATCCACCTTCTTTCTTCCCTCCCTTCCTTCCTCTTTCCTTTCCTGCTTTCTTCCCTCCCTTCCTCCCATCCACCTTCTTTCTTCCCTCCCTCCCTCCCTTCCTCTTTCCCTTCCTTCTTTCTTTCTTTCTTCCCTCCCTCCCTCCTTCCTTCCTTCCTCTCTGAAGGGGGGAACCTGTCATTTCACTGATGATAATGGACTTCCATTGTTGAAACTCAGGCTAATTAACGTGTTAGATTTAAGGGAGTTAGTGCCCCGCCTGGGAGGTGAAGCTCTTGCCCAGTTGAATCAGTCAGCATGTATAAAACGGTTCCCAGTACTAATTGCACTTAGCTCCCATAAGCACACAGGTCTTGTTTGACTGAGCAAGCCTTGGGTTCAAGGCTGCTCTCTTTCCTCCCATCTCTTCCATCTGAAAAGCTTGCAGAGAACGAGAATTAGGACTGCCTCTCCCTCACTTCCTCCAGGAGTCCAGGCCTTTTAGGAGCCGGAGATTGGAAGTTAGAAAGGATTTCCTAGCTTAGCTTGGCCAAGCCATTGTCTAATGGAGGCAAGGAAGGAGGCTGCCCCCAAGTACCCAGCCAGCATCAAATGCTGTGACTCAGAATGCTCTGCTCTCTCCAGTGCCCAGCTGGTGCAACACAACAATCCTTTTAATAGTGTACACACTCCAACGAGCAATAAAGGGCAGAGCACAATTTGGAAACACGAGGGAAATGCAAAGAAGCATCCGACTATTTCCTGGGGAGTTTTGCTCAGAATCAAGCTTTGATTAAATACAGCCGGTAAGCATTTTTAAATGGCACATCGGGGAAGTAATAGTCTCTCCAATTAAGCAATAGCTCAATCTTACCCTCCCCCCCACTCTCTCTGTTCATGGGATGGGGGAGAGTGAGAGGGGCTGTTAAGCAGTAGAGAATTTCCAGATCTGGTTCAACTTTCACTGGCGGTTTCCCAAAGCAAAACCGGGACAAAGGCAGGGAGGGAGCCTGCTCAAGGGAGCGCGGGCTAGGGAAGAGAAGGGCCAGTGGGGCTGGGACAGAAGACACCACAAGAAGGAATCTCTTCCTGAAAGAGCCAACATTGGAATGGCTTTGGAAATCCAGAGGCAAGTGACCTTGAAATGTTGCAAAAGCTTGGCCGAAGCCACTAGAAGTTCTGCCCTGCTGATGCATTATGTTGAAGGGTAAGGAAGGAGGAACAGCTCTTGGGTAGTTTCAATTTATAAATAAATAGATTAAAGTTGAGGGTTTGTTTATGTTCATTCATACTCAAGAGCACTACTGGTCATCCCAGAATTCCTTTAGTTCCTTTAGAAAATAAGGACACGGCACTGATGTCCACTTCTGGATCGGCAACTCTAGCCCAACAAGGCAAGGCTCTTTTCCACCACCCCACACTCTCGATGGACGCCTCAGCCTCTGAGAAGGAGCCCAGATCCTCAGCCGAGGGAGGCCTCTGGTAGACATTCACCCTCTAGAGGAGCATCGCTCACCCTCTGGAGGAGCTCCTGCTGGGCTACATCAGAGAGCCATCAACTTCATAGGGAAAATCAGTGAGACGGGCTACAGCTGTCCCCGGGGGAGGTGCATCAATCTGCCTTGCCCCTGCCTTTCCCATCCCCGGGACCATTCTGGGAATGATCCTTTCTAGCCTAGGTGACAGCATATGACATGGATGTCCTTGAGAAAGACAGATGGCGATTGGAGGAGGGGGCTATCTGTTAATGGAACACTGGGTGTTGGGGTCAGAAACACCTGGGTTCAAAGTCCCTTGGGGCTCTTTGGGGCTCTGAGACTCAGTTTCCCCGTCTGGATGAGGAGAATGACGGCAGCTACTTCACAAGCCTGTGATGAGCTGGAGCCTGCAAAGTTCTCAAAGCCCTAGGGGAACCTCAGCCATCCCTACCTAGAATCCAGAGTCACAGCTAGTACAAGCAAACCTTCCCGTAGGAGCCCCAGAGGGGCAGAACAGCGCCTGGCAGAGGACGTGAGGACAAAGGGCCGGAGAGAATCTGTCCCTGGCTAAGTGCCGGGAGCTAGCAGAGGCTCAGCTTCCCGAGCCCAGAGCAGAACCCTGCCACAGGCTCAGCCGCCTCCTCGGGCTTCCCGAACCAGAGCAGAACCCTGCCACAGGCTCAGCCGCCTCCTCGGGCTTCCCGAACCAGAGCAGAACCCCCTCGGGCACCCCGAGCCTCCCGGCACTTCACATGGTTTTCAATCAAAGCCTCAGGAGGCAGCCCCCATGAATGCTGGTCAGTCACTGCATTCAGGAGAGGTCTCCCCCAGCTCCCTGAGGGAAAGGAAGGGCAGGCGGCGGAGCCCAGAACCCCCTGACACTTCCTTGCCACCGCCACCCCTTCCCCCCAATGAGAGTTTCTGAAATGGAAACATGGAAGATGCATGAAGAAGCCCATGTGAAGAAAGGGCCTTTCCCCGCCGCTGAGCTCCATGTTCCACGAGCCTCCTGCCTCTTCCTTCGGAGCTATTTACTGAGAAGGAGCTTAGGGCTGGGAGCCTTTTCCCAAAGCCCTCCTTTCCCAGAAGCCCCCAACTCCTGTCACTCGGGAGAGCAAGGCTCTCGGAGGGAGAAATCACTTAATTAGCAACGTCCACAAAAGGCGGATTTAGGGCCAAAAGGCTGAAAACCAGCCACTTTTCTGTCCCGAATGATTAATATTCCACCCAACTGTTCCCCCCTTTTTTTATTCCTGGCGATCCGCAAAGTGGAGGTGGGTGGGGATTTTCTTAGCTCCGTCTTCCATGGGTTATTTATATTCCTTTCCACAAGAAAAACCAGCCCGGGTCTGACGGGGAGCGGCTGGACCCCGAGTCAGCGCCCCGAACCCCAGCACCCCAGCGCCGAGCAGGGCAGAGCGGGAGCGACGAGTCCCGAGCCTGGAGCCGTCGCCGCGGGCAGCCTCCCCCGGGTTCCCGGGTGTCCTTTCCAGGAACAATGCCCTCGAAGGTCCCGGCTCTCCCTCCCCGAGCCGCCGCCGCCGCCGGCGGGAGGAAGCCGGGCCGCGGTGGCAGCCTCTACTTTCCCCTCTAAGTGCGATCCCCGGCGTGCGGAGCCGGTGCCTGCAGCCCCCCGGCCCCGGCCCCGCGCGGCGGCCCCTCCGCACCTCCTTACCTTCCTTCTTTGTGAGGGCGCTTAACAAAGACTTCATGCTTGCTCCTCACTTGGCCAGGCGGCCCCGCACGGCAGAGCCCGCTCGGCTGGCCACGAGACAAGAGGGACCCCCCCGGGCTCTCCGGGCTCCTTCCGGCCGCCCCCCAGGCGCGGCAGCGGGCTTCTGGGCACGGCGCGAGCCGGAGCCTGGCTGGGCGCGCCAGCCCCAGCGCTCTGGCGACAAAGCCCACCCCATATTCTGTCTGTCAGCTGGGAGCCCGCCGTGCCGCGCCGGGCGGAGACTGGGGCCGCTTTCAAATCTCACTGTCTCTCACCGGCCCGGTCATGTGAGCTCGGCGGGAGGCTAGACGGGGACCCGCCGCGCTCCCCCCCAGGAGCGGCCCCCGGGAAAGCGGCGCATCCCGCGGCGGAGCTGGGACGGGCCGGCGGCCGCGCGGCGGCAGAGGGGGCGGCAAGGCTCAGCCTCCCGCGCAGGGAGCGAGCCCTCCGCTGCGCCCTGGCTCCGGGGGGCTCGGGAGAGAGAGCCCGACAGGGAGGGCTGGCTGCGAACGAGAGAGACAGCGGCCGTGGGGGTGGGGTGGGCGAGGGGTGGGGAAAGGGGTGGGAGTGCTTGGTGCGATCCGCCTGTCTGCGGAGAAGAAAAGTGCCGGAGGAAAGCACCGGCGCTCCTCGAGGCGCCCCACGCGGCGGCCGCCCTGACCCACATTTCCGTGGGAAAGCGAGCAGACACGGGCCACGCCGACTTGTGGCCGCCTCCCCGCGGGGGGGGGCGCCTGTCCCCCCCAAAATAGAAAAGTCTCTGGAGATTCAGCCATGTCGGGGAGAGCTCCCCGAGAACGCAAATGAGCAGGCAAAACAATCCCGGCCGTTCCCCGAAAAGAGGAAGCGAGAAAGGGGCGCTGGGGCATGGGGTCGGGAGGGAGCCCCAGACAACGCCTGCGGCTCGGGAAGAAAGGCTGCGGGCCGTTGGCATAAGCCGCAAGCGCTGACCCGAAACTGGAGCCGGCTGGCCCCGGCACAGCAGCTGCCCGGTGCCCGGCGGCGGCCCAAAGGGAGTGCCCCACTGGGGGCGCCAGGGCAACAACATCCGAAATAAACGTTTAAAAGGAGCAGGGGAAGGCAAACGCTTAGGGCTCGATTCCAGATGGCGACAAACTAGGTGGCAAACGGAATGGGGAAAGGAGGAGGATGGGAAGGTACAGAGCAAGAGCTCCCCTCCTCCTTCTGGGGCCCCGTGGGGGGAGGGGCCCCTCTGGGGGCCATTAAATCCCCCATCCCCCATCTCCCATCCTGGACTTCCTAAAATTCGCCACCGAATGGCCGGGGTAAGCGGCGGTGAGCACGGACGCCGCCAGGCAGCCGCAACCATCCCTCCTCTTCATTGCTCTCCATTTCAATACTGCTGCTGCCGGGGTCTGCCCCGATCCCACCCTGCGCCCCCCGCCTCTAAAACTGCCTCCTCCTGTCCTCGCAATGTCCCGTCCCCGCCTTTACAGGCCCCGGGGCCGCCTTCCGTCCCACTTGGTCACCCGCTCCCTTCGGAAATGATTTCCAGCTTTCTGGTCTCCATTTCCCCTTGACTTACTTTTATACATACTACATTCTGCCCACCCCTCCCCCATCGGGCAGCAAGGTTTCCACTTGGCGATCACTCTGGGCTATTAGCACACTGCCTGGTGTAGGAGAGACCCTGGATAAATGCTTGTCAAAGTGAAGAAAAAAATCCACAATCACAGAAGGGTTCGAGTTATGGCATCGAGAAGCTGTTTCAGATTGCACTCTGCAGCTCCCTCACACTCCGGGCAAATGCAGCTCCTCTCCATCTCCTGGACACGTGGGGACAGTTAATCAATATTCCCTGAAAGAAAAATGCTTTGCTCCCTTCATCTCCTGTACGGTCCCCACTGTCCCCATGAGCTTTGTGGCCTGACTGAAGTCTTCCTCCCCTCCAGAAAGTCTCCCATGATCCTCACTGTCCCTATCAGCTTTGTGACCTGACTGAAGTCTTCCTCCCCTCCAGAAAGTCTCCCGTGATCCTCACTGTCCCTATCAGCTTTGTGACCTGACTGAAGTCTTCCTCCCCTCCAGAAAGTCTCCCGTGATTTCTCCGCAGGAATTCTCTGACTTCATTAGCACTAACTGTTCCTTATTTTGGAGTCCAGTTATTCATTCACAAGTCTTCTTTCTCCTCCTACACCCAAACTCCAGGATAACAGAATCCCATCTATGGGAGGACCTCAGTGACTGTTCAGTCCCACCCCTATCCAAAAGGCAGGGGCAGTATTTAAAAGCAGGCTTTTCTCCTGAACTAGAGCACAAGGCATGGCACACAATAGGTGCTTAATCCATGCTGAAGGAAGAAAATGAAATGGCTTATAAGAGTTGTGCTGAAAACTGACTTGGGTTTCTTTGCTCGAGGTGAAAACCTGGCACTTGGAAATTATGTATAAGTTCCCTTCCTCTCATTTATAAATGTGTTTTTCATGAGCTCCTTGTGAAGAAATCTTTTTCACAGAGTATAAATTTCCTTGAGGGAAAAAGCTCCTTCCTTTTGTCCTTAGATCCCCAGCATCTCACCTAGCATCTGGCACATGGGACAATGAATAAACACTCCCTGATGACTCTGGGACAAGAGCCGGGTTGTGCCAGCAAGAATCAAGAATCATAGAAGTCCACCTGCAGGAGACCCGGAAGCTCTCTGGTTCAATGAACTCATTCATATAAGGAAACAGCCTGATAGAGGACCAGGGTCCCATAAGATACCGCCTGTCTGAGGCAGGATTCACACCCAAAGCTCCAGAAAGAATGTTTTTGTGGGCAAGAGAAAGACTCATTTTCCCAGAGGATCTCACTAAAGATTGAACCCACAAAGCAAAGATGGAGAAGTTCCCACTTCCTTGGGGTTGGGGAGAGTGGGACACTGGAGGCTGCACATTGGTTCAGGTGCCACAGTGGGAGAACAGAACTAGAACTTAGTAGATGCATTGATTTAGGTTTCCTCCCTTCTAACTGGGCAAGGAGGCCCTGCCAGAGCCAGAGGAGATCTCTTGAGAGGTGAGAATGGAGGGGCTCAGCTCTGCTGAGTGGAAACTTCACAGATTTCCGGGGACCTAAAGTTAAACTGAATCTTGGAGACCAAATGTATGAGTGTGAGGTCGGGGGAGGGTTAATCAATTAAGACCAGCCCACCTGCCAAGGGATGAGTCCACGAGGTCTCTTTGAGAGGAGGTGCTGGGGGGGGGGGAACGGGAAGGGTTCTTGAGGAAGTTATCAGATCTTCAGAAGTTATTATAATAACTCTGGGACACCATGTCTCCAAAATGTGGATGTTGCCACAAAAGAGGAAATATCTAGGTACAACAAGAGACAGAGAGAGAGAGAGAGAGAGAGAGAGAGAGAGAGAGAGAGAGAGAGAGAGAGAGAGAGAGAGAGAGAGAGAGAGAGAGAGAGAGAGAGAGAGAGAGGGGGGGGGGAGAGGAGGGGGAAGGAGGGAGGGGGAGGGATTGCTTGATCCACAAAGAAGCTGCTATTAATGCTGACTGAATCAATTGACCCCGAGTGCCAAGGACAATGAACCCCCAGATCTCTTTGGCAAGAGTGTTGATTGAGGGAAGTAGGTCACAATGGGTGCCACAATGAATCATAGGTTAAAGAAGAGTTAAAGCTAGAAGGGACCTTAAAGATGTTGTAACACCTTGCATTTTACAACAGGGGAACTTAAATTCTAGAGTCAATGACTTGCCCAAGATCACCCAGCTCTTCAGAGGCAGAGTTGGGATCTGAACTGAGGTATTCCAACTTCCATTCAGAGCATCTGCTACCACAGTGCACAGTGCTGCTCCTTCTGTTACCTGGTAGGCTTTACAAAGCCCGTCAGGTCCACTAGCTCCTCTGATGCTCACAGGGGTCCTCCAAGATTGTTTCATCTAATATTGTATTTGCCCCAGTTACGTGTAAAACTTTTTTTTTTACATTTATTTTTAAAACTTTAAGCTCCAGATTCTCTCCCTTCCTCCCTCCCCCCTCATTGAGAATGCACATGTGACATTTTGCAAAAGATTTTCATGAAAGTGACATTGGAAAAGCAAACAGAACTCCCCGTCCAAAAAAAATACCCTCAAGAAAAAGAGTTTCCAAAAGTCACCTTCAATCTGTATTAAGACACAACCAGTTCTTTCTCTGCGTACGGATAGCATTTTTCATCTCCAGTCCTTCAAAGTAATCATTCTATTGCTAAGGATAGTTATACCCTTCCCAGCTGATCATCCCACAACGTTGCTATCTCTTTGTACACTACACATTTCACTTTGCTTGAGCTCAAGGAGGATCCAAGATTATTTGGGTGGCATCTACACTCACTAGAGAGGAAATCAAGACTCAGAGAAGCAAGATGTCACCCAAGATTGGGCAGATTTCATATTGGTAGAGCTGGGATTTGAACTGATGCAAATGCAGGGCTCTTTTCCTTACGCCACATCATTACCCAAATCTAGGAATATGGTTGGGATTCCCCACACACACACACAGCATTTAGCATCCAGACCCATTATCCTTGCCAGGGTCTACCTCTATTATCCAGGGTCTTCCTGGACTCCACCTGGAGGCAGATCATACTGCAAGACTCATCTCAGACTCTTATGCAATGACTTTAAGGCAAATGTCAATTCTGATTACTGATCTCTCCTCCTACTTCTTCCACTGCAGGCTACACCATAGGGCTCCAACTAAAGTTCTTCCTTGTCTTATTCTGGGCTCCCTCCTCTGACTAGCTCCCCTTTTACGCTGGATCTGATTTCACTTGGATTGAATCTCCCATATGGGAGCATAGCCAGAGTAATCCCTGCTGGATATGGAAGCAAGAAGAGATTGCTCCTCTGTTTCTTCCAGTCCCTCTGCCTAGTTGCTACCAAAGCTACCCCCTAAGTGATAGATGCTCTGGCCTTTTATTCAGTAAAGATTTATTCCAACTGACTCTTCAATGTCTTGGGAAACCAAGGATGAAATAAGGCACAGTCATTGTGTTCAAGAAGCTTTCCTTCTCCTGAGGGGATGGGGTTTGGGATTAATTCCTATTAATAATTAATTCCTATCCAAATTAGACAATAGCCACAGAGGGAAGGACCAAACTGAGCAGGAAGCATCCAGAAAGGCCCCTTGGAATGGAGAAAAGAACACAGGATTCGGAATGGGAGACACTGGTCCACGTTCCAAACTGGCTGCTCTCTGCATGACTTTGAGCACGGGAGTTCCCATCTCTGGGTCTCAGCTCCCACAAAGGTGACCTTTGAGTCTGATAAGACTATGGTCTTATTAAAGGACAAAGCATTGCCAGTGGGGGCTTCTGCTTCATCACAGCTGCATGGAAGGGACAGCACCTGAGCTGGGTCTGGAGAAAAGCAAGGCAGAGATAGTCTGGATGGGAAAGGGGAGTAGGAGCAGATAAGCCAATAAGAAGAAGAGCACGGATTGTACTTCCTCTATTGGATTGTTTATCTTCTCAGGGAGGGGGAAGGGGACAATAGAATTTGGAACTCAAAACTGAAAATATATACATATTTAAAAGTTGTTTTAACATGTAATTGGGAGAAGCAATTTTTTTTTAAAAAAAGAACATGAATCATGAGCACCAATATTTTTAGTACACAAAAGTTTCCCAAAGACTTTCCTCATATAGAGAGTAAAGAAGAGCAGATTGTTCTGGTGGAGCAAGGGATGAGGGGCAATTTCTGTCTCAGAGAGTCCAGACTACTTGTCTCTGGACCCTTCCCCAGCTTGATGAAGACTTGAACCTTAAGGGGGCCCCCACTAGTTAAGATAACCCCTCAGCCAGCCATCCCCAAATTTTGATAATCTGTCTCACACCTACTTTTCTGACTTTATTTCCCTGTGATTCTCTTGTGGGAACCTCTGAGGGTGGCTCATGGCCACACAGATCTCCCAATTCCTGCCGTTATGTTTTAGTACGGGCTGGAAAGCCCCACCTCTGCCTCTTAGGATCTCTGACTCCTACCAAGGTCCAGCTCAAAGCTTTGGCTGGGGATTGCTTGCTTGCTCCTTCCAGATGCTGCCATCCCTTCCCTTCTCAAGTGAGGGCCCCTCCTTCCTTCTGCATCCCTGTGTGTGTCTTCATTCACAGATGCGATTCTCTGTGTCCATCTGGTCATCCGTACCGCTCTCTTGAGAACACAAACTCCTGGAGCTCGGGGGACGTCTCCTGTCACCTGTACCCACGTACAGTGGCTCAGTGGATAGTGCAGGGCTTAGAGTCAGGAAGATCTGGATTTAAAAGTGGCTTCAGGTGACCCTGGGTGACTCACTGAACTCCTACCTGCTGCAGTGTCAGACTGTGAGCATCTGTTTCCCATGGCTGCTGGGAAGACCAGATGAGATACATGAAGAGCTCAGCACAGGGCTTGGTATACAGGAGGCACTTAATATGTGCTCATTCCCTTACCTTCAAAGGGAATTAGCAATCAAAGCCTTGCTTGGGTGATTAAAGTTCACCGGCCTTTGCCCCCTATGGGCCTTTCATTGCCTCCCTATCTCTGTGGGGCTGAGTCTTACCTTTAAAGAAAAGGGAGAACAGATTCTGAACTCATGTCGATTTATTAATAAACTGCCACTCACGGGTGTTTCTGTGTGCGTTTCTATTTTAAACTGCTCACTGGAAAGTGACAGACAGCTGGTCCAAGCAACACAAAATTGCTCATGATTCCCTGAATCGAAGCCGGCTGCAGCGCTGACATCTGCCTTAACCTGCTCTCTGCCTCCGAGGGGCTCAATGAGGGGAGAAAGGAGGTTCCCCCCGACTCCTCACCCAAGTGCTCTGCAGACAGAGCTGGAAGGACTGAGAAGGAAGGGCGGATGCTGTGGTGGACGGAGCCTGGAGCAGGGCCCCAGGAGCATCCTCCTGAGGCAGCCGTGGCCTGTGGGAGGCCGGAGTGTTCCCGTGGAGCCAGGCTCCTCTCCAGCCTCCTCAGGGGACCTTTCTAAGCCCTCGTCCTGCCAGAGTGCCTGGAGCACCATCCTTCGCACTCATGACTCAGGTTAGGATCATACTTCTTCACATCTAAGACTGGAAGAAACCTTGATCTGGTCAATTAGTTTATTTTTTGGATGAAGAAACCGAGAGCCAGAGGAGACGGGCTCACCCCTTGGCACCCGGGTCATGAGTGGCAGGATCAGGATTTGAATTTAGTTCCTTTGACCACAAGTCTGTGTTCGTTCCCCCTCCCTTTTCTGAATTCTGCAGTAGTCACTCCACATCCCTTTCATGTCTGTCCTTCCTACTATCGTTAGCCAGCCGATGCTCGGGGCTAGCTCAGACCTTGTCAGTGCCTCCTGTCATTGAGCGTAATGTCGCCTTCAAAGTACTTCTGTTTTCCCCAAATGCTCTGAATTTCTAACGGGGGTGAAGCTTGACGGGCTGGATGTCTGCTGCTGGGGGAGGGAGAAGCTGAGATTTCTCTTCTAAGGACTAATATGGGACATGATCCTAAGGGATCCCCAGAGCCTCACCAGATTTCCTCAAGGGGGTAAAAACCAGCATCACAACAAGAAAATGGCCAAAGAGTGACCCTCCCACCCAACCCAAAGGCCGAGTCCCACAATCCCCTCTCACTCCTATCACCCTTCAGAGCACAAGCCCATGAATATGAGGGCAGGGACTGGATTTTACAGCAATGAGAAATCTGGCATTAAATCTCCCCACAGACGTCGCCTACCTCTGGGATCACGAGATCCCTTCACTTCTCAGAACCCAGTTTTTCAAGTTAGAAAGTGGAATTAAATGTTTCAAAGGACACTGTGAGGATCAAACAGGAGAGTACCCAGTGGTTAGAAAACCTGAAAACACACTAAAACACCAGTTACCATCAGGAAGGAGCGGAAACAGTAGCAGCCAAATCTGACGCTGTCATTCAGTCAACACACATCTATTATTTATTAAGGGTTTGTTATGGGCCAGGACTGTGCTAAGTGTTGGGGTTCGAAGAGAAGCAAAAGCAGCTCCTGACCTCCAGATGTGATATTCTAATGGGAAGAGGTTACATGAACAGATCTGGGAGCTGGGTGCAAAGAAAGTAGAAAACCCCAGGGAAAGGGGAAAGCAGGAGTGGCGAGGAAACCCAGAAAAGGGCTCCGGAGCCATCCTGAAGAAAGCCCAAGAAACTAAAGAGTCTGGGAAAAGTAGGAAATTCCAGCACAAAGGACATCCGGGGCAACAGCAAAGAGAGGGAAGGTGGACCTTCGTGCTTGAGAACTTGTAAGGGGCCTGTCCAGCCAGAACCTGGAGGGGAGCAATCCTAAGAAGATTGGAAAAGTAGAAAGTTCAATTTGATCCCCGAGTCAATACTAAGCCATGGGAGCTCACTGGTGTGGAAACTAACAGTCAGAGGTAGAAGGCCCTGGCTTGGGCTCCATGGGGGAGCAGACAGGTGAGTTCAGATGTTCCATTTGGGGAAATTTTTCGACCCACTACTGCGTCTGCTTTAGAGCATGTCCAATATTCCAGGTGTATCACATGGCTTGATGCTCTGATGTAGGCGTCTCTTGCTAGGTATCATGGAACTTGGGGACCAAAACCCATTATAGTCGTCTCTATGGCTATGAAAGTCTCAGGGCACTTTACCTTGGACCATGAACAGTGGAGGAAGAGAACCAGGCTCCTGAATGGCTGAAATCGGGCACTTAGAACTTCAGGACTTTGGACTAATTGCCCTTCCTCCGAAACCTGGCTTCCTCGTCAGAAAAATGAGGCTATTTACAACCTACCACCTATCTCACTACTGTCAGAGCTGGGAAGTGGGGCTGGCCTGGAGAAAAGAGCACGAGAGAGAGAGATCAGGGGCATGGATCTGCAGGGAGGGTCAGTCCTGGTCTGCTTGGCCCCGGAGGCACAACCAGGAGATGCGGGTAGAAATGATGACGAGGCGGAACTTGAGCGGGATGGGAGGAACCAGCAGTCTAGAACTAGAGGGAGCTCTCTGAAGGAGGAGTGGAAGCCCTCCCTGCCCTGTAAGATGAAGCTGGACAGCCCCTGGAGCAGAATGGGGAAGACCAGAGCGGTACTGAAGTTCTCTGAGCTTTTAGCCAAGCCTTTGCTGCTACAGCCTCTCTCTGAGCCCGGCGGCTCTGACCCACCATGAATTGCCAACATTGCTGAGCCTTCTATTTACCAAGCCTGTTGCCAACTGCCTGACAACCAGCTGAAAATAAATTTTATTTCTTATATTTAAAAAAGCATTTCACACATCAGAACGTTTTCGACACTGTGAAGTCCTGGCAGGAAGGGCTGGGTGGAACAGGTGTTAGAAACACGCCTGGCAAGCTGCCTGACACGCTGATGGGAAATAAGAAATAATTTCCATTTAATATTTAGATTCGACTAACCACTAGTCTTCCTCATGTACAGCTTGCTTAAGGGGGCTTGGGAATGACGTTCCCCTCCTGGGACACGGCTCGGGCCATGGGGGAAAATGGCGACCAAAGTGGCCTGAACGGCCACTTCATCTAGCCTCACAAAACACGTCGGTGACTCCACTGACCTTGAAAGGGAGATCAGATTTAAGCGCACGTCCTTATCATCCAACCAGACGGCTGCCTGCTGTCCACCTCATCCTGCCGTTCCACACTTCCGGGCATCGGATGTGGAACCTACTCACCCCGCCGCGGCAAACCGCAGCATCCCAGCCCAGAAGGAGCATCCTACTTGTGCGTTACTTTGGCTGCGGGGGCTCCCTCTCTGGTCCTCCTCTGCACGAGCTCCTCCTTTGCTCTATCACAAGGAACACCGTATTGTGCTGGGGGGTGTCTGAGCGAAGCCATCCCATCATTAAACTATCATCTTCTGGAAAGCGGGGACTGTGCCCTTTTCTGTCTACACGGTTGCAGCTTTGGCTATCGGGCCTAGGCTTGCTTTGACAGCGGGCTCTGTGAACTCAGTACCGAGGTGGACTCCAATGACCCCATCCCCCCCCCCCAAATATATATAATTATATGTATATGTGTACATGTATATATTCAAATATATAATTATATGCATATATGTGTATATATATATGTGCATTAAAAATACAAATAGATAATTATATGTGTATATGTATATATAAAATATATAATCATATGCATATATGTGTGTGCATGTACAAATAGATAATTATATGTAATGTATGCATGCGTATATGTATATATAATCATATGCATATATGTGTGTGCATGTACAAATAGATAATTATATGTAATGTATGCATGCGTATATGTATATATAATCATATGCATATGTGTGTGTGCATGTACAAATAGATAATTATATGTAAATATGAATGTATATACAAATGTATAAGTATATGCATATGTGGATACATATGTATATGTACAAATATTTATGTGCATATCTATGCATATATACCAATATATAATTGCATGTATATGCATATGTGTATAAATATATAATTGTGTGTGTGCATAAATATATATGTACGTGTGTGCAAATATATAATTATATGTATATTCATATACAGACACACACATGATTACTTCAGGGAGAGGGCGGGAGCAATTAACGTCCTTAGAACAGGCTTTGGGTAAGAAGACATACATCAGATGAATGCCTTCTGATTTGGGAATAGGGAAGGGGGAAAACGGGAGAAGGGAATAAGCCCTTGCATAGCACCTACTATGTGTCAGGCGTTGCAGAGCTGTGATATCACTTCCTCCTCATAACCACATAAAGAGTTGATGCGGTTATCCCCGTTTCATGCCTGAGGGAACTGAGGTAGGCAGATGTTACGCGGCTTGTCCAGCTGGGGTCACACAGAGAGGTGCGTGTCTGAGGCCAGATTTGCCCTCGGGTCTTCTGACGGGCATTTCATCCCCTGGGGCACCCGTGGGAGAGAGGGAAAGCTTTCTGGGCAGGAGCGCAGTCTGTAGGAGGGCACGGAGCTGACCGAAGGACACCGAGTTAGTCAAAGGGACTGGAACACAGAACGTGGGAAGGGGATAACGTGACGTAAGCTTGGATCAGATAGAAAAGAACTTCAAATTTTAAATGTCTGCCAGCCTGGAGTGAATGGAGAGCCACACAAGGTCAACGAGCAGGGCAGGAGCCAACCTTGTGCTTTAGGCAGAACGGCCGGGTATGGGCACGGAGGCAGGGGTGGAGGGAAGAGAGGCTAGGAGCTACAAGTCTAATTAGAAGGCTGCTCCGAGCTCAGGTGAGACACCCCGGGAAGCGCAAGCAGAGGGAAGGGGGCGGAAGCAGGAGATGTTTGGGAATTAGAGTCCAAGTTTGGCAACTGAAAGCGTGTGGGAGGGAGAAGCTGGTTGGCGCCGGAGCTGCTCTGATTACACGCGTGGATGTTCCGGCGTCTGATTTGGTGCCGGTTCTCACCTTTGCCCTGAGCAGCTAATGCTCGAGGTGTGCTCGGAGAGCGGATTTGGAGACGCCTCCCACACTGGCAACCTAAGTCACAAGACATCGTCTCTTCTGACTGGGCATTTTCAGGGGCCGCCCCCAGTCCCCCATTTCCTCTGTTCCATCTCTCCTATTCTTGGCTTCTTGGTTTCCTTCCACTCTCTCTCAGCTTTGCTGGTACCTCCCAACTGAGACTGTCTCCAATGAATCCTGCGCCCAAATTGTCTTCTCATGCTAGACTGAGAGCTCCTTGAGGACTGGGACAGTTCTGCCTTACTTTGGATCCCCGGCACTTAGCCTAGCCCCTTGTACACAGTAGGTGATTAATAAATGTTTATCTACTTGATCTTTTGTGACGTCACTTTGCATTTGCTATATCCGGTGCCAACTGATTCTCTTCTCAGAGTTCTCATGACATACAGACATGAGGCTTCGGGATTATTTGCAAACCTTTGCCTTCTTTCATTCTTAATCACTTCCAAAAAGTGCTTTAAAAACCCTTTGCCCAGTGCCAGGATTAGCAACAGAGACAGTTATCTTAGAACAAGCTCTGGCTCCATTTGCAGGGGCTCGAGTCTCCGTCGGATGTCTCTGGTTCTTCAAGTGTTTCAGTGGAAAACTGTAAAAGCGGCTACTGCTGCCCCAAATAGAATGTAATATAGCAATAATAATAATAATAAATATATAATATAAAATAATGAATATATTATAATAAATATGATATAATTAATATAATTTAACATAATATAATATAATATAAACCAGGAGGTTTATATTTCTCCAAACAGTGGGATGGCTACGTGTCTCCTTCTTACAGACACGTGTATACACACGCACACATCCCCCACAGACACCACCCCTCACACGTATCCAGGTGCACATATATGTACCCTGCACTGCCCACATGAGCATCTAATACCCCATTATGCAAACTCGCTCACGTTGGCTCGTAAGACCCAAAGTGACCATGCTCCCCAGGGAGCGAAGGGCCCTTCCCCAGAGAGGCTCGTCACACAGGCCCCATGAGGTCACTAGTTGGAGAAGCTGCCGTTGCATAAACCAACTGCCCCAGAATCAATCGGACCCAGGGCTGGGAAGGGCATGTTCTGGACCTTGGAGGAAGCTGGCCATTGGCTATTTAGAGAAGTTGCCTTTGGGCAATCCAACCGCCCCAGAATCAATCGGACCCAGGGCCCAGAACATCCCCCTTCCCAGCCCTGAGCACAAAGCCCTGGACAGACCCCTGCTGGACATCCGGAGGACCCAGCATTCCTTCCTCCCTCACTGGCCTTGAAAGCTGCAGGGATTTCACTCCACCCTGGTCCTGGCCCAGGAGGAGCCGGCCCCTCTCCTGTGTAGTTCTTAGTAAGAGGAGCCAGGGGATAACAGAAAGAGCCTCCTATCGAAGTCTGGAATGCAGCATCAGGTGGGGAAAATGTTGGATCTGGAGTCGGAGGGTCTGGGTTCAAATTCTGGCTCTGCCATTCACAAGCAAAGCGACCCTGGCTAAGTCGATTCATTTCTCTGGCCTCAGTTTCCCCAAAGGGGAATGAGAGTATTGGACAAAACCAAACCAGATTTATCCAGCTCCAGGTCTGGGACCCTGGGATGCGGGCCTTCATCCTGGTTTCTGCCCTCTTTGTGCCTCAGCTTCCTCCCTGGACTAATCCACGAGACCCCTTTCAGACTTAGCTGGGCTGGTCCTTGGCTGGCAGACACCATTTGTTGCCGGAATCAAATCCAAATCCTTCCCACTTGGGCAGCGGGTGCCCAGGCTTGAGCTGCACTGACAATGCCCAGGAGAACCCAGGACCACCCCAGGGCCACAATGAGGGATGGGAGGGAGCTTTCTCTCCAGGAAATGGGGACTGATCACTGAGCATCTGAAGCTGAAAGTGCCGTAGCAGTCCAGAAGCATCACTGATAGGAAGGATGTAATTCAATTCGGCTGCGATTTATTAAGCAGAGGCAGTAGAGAAAATCCAGGGTCCGAAGCCCAGTCCTGGCTCTGGCCAAGTCACTTACAGCGTCCAGATTTGGTTTCCTCATTTGGAAAATGAGGGGGTTGGACACAACGTACTCTCAGGCATAATTAATTAATTTTAATAATGATGATGATAATAATAGCAGTATTAGGTAGCATTTCTACAGGGCTTTGGGCAGCTCGAGGGCTCAGTGAGTCAGGAAGAGCCGAGTTCAAATCTGGCTTCAGATACTTATTACTCTGGATAAATCACTTCTTATTTGCCTCAGTTTCCTCATCTGTTAAAATGAGCTAGAGAAGGAAACAGCCCACTACTCCTGTAGCTCTGCCAAGTAAACTCTAAAAGAGGTCACGAAGAGTTGAACAACTAAATATTGTGCTATAAGAACTGCAAATCCCCTTCCCCACGTTACCTCATTAAGCCCCAATAAGGTCAGTGCTGTTATTTCTGATATTCTCTCAGATAATGAAACTGAGGCAGCTTGCGGCCCGAGCCCAAGGCTCTATTGGCTGAGCTGCCTAGCTCTCCGGACGAGACCTGACGACCCTTTGGGTGCTTAGGGAGAGTGATGACTCTGCCGAGCACCGGGGATGCAAAGGCAAAATTAAATCCATTCCCTGCTCTCAAAAAGCTTCTCAGAGGCCTCCGTGGGGAGGCGTGGACCAGAGCCTTTTCTTCCCTCAGATACATACTGAAAGCAAGAGCCGAGACGAAGACACGGGGAGCGGGGAGGCCGGAGCCAAAGGCTCTCCCTGTCCCCCAGACGCTGCCCCCCTCCCGCCCCTCCCTTCCACCCATGGTGGAGATAACTGCAATTTTCAATATTCGTGGGCAACACTTCTCCATCTCAAAATAATTAGGTGAATCATACTTTTATAAATAACAAGAGATAAAAAAGGAAGCTCAGTAATAACCCAGGGTGGTCTCCGAACAAACATGTAGGTGTTTGGTACATTTGTAACAGCCACGTCAGCCGGCTCCATTGAGAGGGGAAGTCGGGGCTGGGACGATTCATTGAGGGAGCCGAGTAACCGAGCGGTTCCCCGGGAGACGTAGCCTGGCCGGGAGGCCTCCGTCAATATTCCAGCATCAGGCGTGGGGACAGCCAGAGCACAAGGGCAAGGAAGAACTGCATGGATCCCTTCTGGAGTCTCTCTCCTTTTAAAACTCTTTTTTTTTTTTTTTTTTGGTAGAACTCTGTTTCCTGAGGATTGTGGGAAACAGCCGAGATCTTGGAGAGCTTTCTTTGGGACTAGGAGAAGGGGTGTTGTAAGCAGGAAAGGGCCCGGAGGATGGTACCAGTCCTTGAACCCATTATGGATGGCTGCCACCAGAAATTGCTTAGTCCATAGGCAGAGAAGGTGACAGCCTTCATGGCACAAACAACTAAGCAACAGCTTGGCAGACGAGCGGATGCAGGAAGAGCCGAGTTCAAGTCCTATTTTCTAGCCGGGATCTATCCCCGAGTCTCAGTTTCTTTAAAGCCCGCAGTTGAATCTTGCCTCTGTTAATCACTGGCTGCAGCTATAGAGGAACCAGCCAAATTCTCTAAGCCCCAACTTCTCTAAAAGAAGGATATTGCTACTGGCCCCGCCTGACCGAGTTGGGAAATAACGCAGGTCATAAAGTTGGCAAGCTCTGAAGAGCCACTTGTGATTGCTTGTGATGAGTAGTAATGTCTCTGCTGCTGTTACTGGTGATCCAGAAGGATGGAGAGCAGATCCAGATGACCAAAACGCTATGGATTCCCAAGCCCTCCTTTCTTGCTCAGAAAGCTTCCTCTCTGGCCAAGCCACGTCCTGAGATGGCTCAGAGCCGAGGGGAGAGAGGAAACGTGGGCGAGGAAATCAAGAAAGCCGGAGGTCCAACTCCCTCCAGGGGTCCTGTGGCCATTTCAGCACTCTGGACTTCAGGTGGTGAGTGACTGCCCTGACCGCAAGATGCTGTTGCAAGGATCAAAGGAGGGATATCCTGTGTGAAAGACTGGGCAAGCTTTCCAGGACCACGTGGACACTCGGTACTAGGAAGGGAAGAGCTCAAGACAACCAGCAGGCCTGTGGCTGGCAAGTGCCAATGACGGAAGGGAAAGCATCCGGGACACCCAGAAACTTCTGTCTAACCACAGCCCCAAGTGTCAGTTCTTACAGAAGTTTTCCAAAACGAGGGCAGGCTGTTTTTGACGGGAAGTACTAGCAGATGGGGGAGGGGAAGCCCGGGGAAGGCTTTGCTGAGATGATGATACTCAAGGAGAACAAAGCTTTTGAAAGGAGGTAACTAGGAGAGGGCAGAGCGCCTCCGAGTCAGAATCATGGCAACGAATCATGGGGTTCGGAAGGGAAAGGGGGCTTAAGAAAGATGGAGTCATTTTGCAGAAGTGAAACAGCTTCCGAGAGAGGAAGGAACTTGGCCAAGTTCTCCATCGGCAATGGCGAAAGGTGCAGACCCCGGGGGCCCGCAATCTCCAGCAGGCTCTGGCCGCCATCTCATGCCGTCTCCCGCGGGGGAGTCAGATACTCCCCATGCCTTCCCAAAGGCGGAGTGAGAGGGCTCTTCCCCAAGCTCTGCATTTTGAGTGAGCGGAGAGTGGGTCAGCAGTCCAGGAACACTGGAGCCTCATCATGCACCAGCAAGGAGCGTAATTTAAAATGAGAAGGCATCCTCTACCCTGGATTCCTTCCTGCAGGGTCGGCTGCGTCGCAGCGGCTCCTCAAAAAGCCGATCAGGAAGGTCTCGTGCCATTTGCCACGGGCACGATTTGTTCTGCCCTCGAGGAAGACGCTGCTGGTTTGGTGGTTGTTAAATCGTTTCAGTTGGGTCTCTGTCGTCCCTTCTTGGATTTTCTTAACAGATGTTTCAATGGTTTGCCATTTTCTTCTCCAACTCATTTTACAAATGGGGAAAGTGAGGCAAAAATAGGATTAAGAGGCTTGTCCAGGGTCATACAGGTGGTTTTGAACTCATGAAGGCAAATCTGTCTGATTCCAAGCCCACTGCTCGCTGGCACCACCCAGCAGCTCGGTGGTTAATCGGACACTCCAGGGACCTGCGATTGCCCACTTGTGGACAGAGTGAGGGATCTGCAGCGCAGGTTCAAACTGGCCCCAGACACTTATTCGTTTAATGTGCAAGTCACTTAATTTCTGCCTGCCTCAGTTTCCTCCCTCCCAGAATAGCTGTGAGGATAAAATGAGAGGCTACTTGTAAAGGACTCTGCAAATCACAAAATTCTATAGAAATCCTCACCTCCGGGCTTTCCAGCACCTCCACCCAGTCACTGGCTGGACCACACCTGCAATCCTCCATCCCTCACTTTTTGCTTTGGACCGGCTCCCCTCCAAGCTCTAAGAATCCTCAGCTTCCTCCTGGACTCGGTCCTAAGCTCATCTCCTGCTGGCAGACCTTTCCGGCCTCCCCCTCAAAGGCTCGTGCCCTGGCCCCCCAGCTTCCCTTCTCCCCAGCGGACCGTGTTCTAGATACACATGTGCCTGTCAGTGCTGAATTCCCTTGTGGCCGGTGCTGTCCGTCTCCCGGTTCTCAATGTGGCCCTGGGTACCCGCTGCTGCTTACGATAAACGTTCCTCCTCTGACTGGTCTAATCTCTGCTCTTCTCCCAGGACCCCCAACACCGGCTCCTCCGAGCCGCGACCCAGAGCAAGGGTCACTTGGCGGACACAGATGGCACTCGGCCCTAAGGAGCCACCACTGGAGGCGAGAACGGCCAGCTGAGTGGTCCTCCAGAGCCATGGTGTAAGCCAGAGAACCTGTGCCAGATTCCGGACCTGGGGAGCCCAGGGTCAGGCGGTCCGGGGAGCCGGGGTCAGGCGGTCTGGGGAGCCGAGGTCAGGTGGTCCGGGGTGCCTGAGCTCAGATGGTCCGGGGAACACGGGGTCAGGCGGTCCGGGGGTCAGGCGGTCTGGGGAGCCGGGATCAGGCGGTCTGGGGAGCACGGGGTCAGGCGGTCCAGGGAGCCGGGGTCAGGCGGTCCGGGGAGCACGGGGTCAGGCGGTCCGGGGAGCCCAGGTTAGGCGGTCCGGGGAGCCCGGGTCAGGCGGTCTGGGGAGCCCAGGGTCAGGCGGTCCGGGGAGCCCAGGGTCAGGCGGTCCGGGGAGCCCGGGTCAGGCGGTCCGGGGAGCACGGGGTCAGGTGGTCTGGGGAGCCCGGGGTCAGGCGGTCCGGGGAGCCCGGGGTCAGGTGGTCCGGGGAGCCCGGGTCAGGCGGTCCGGGGAGCCGGGGTCAGGCGGTCCAGGGAGCCGGGGGTCAGCGGTCCGGGGAGCCGGGGGTCAGGCGGTCCGGGAAGCCGGGGGTCAGGCGGTCCGGGGAGCCCGGGGTCAGGCGGTTTGGGGAACACGGGGTCAGGCGGTCTGGGGACACCTGAAAAAATGCTAAGACGAAACACGGGCAGCCTTTGGGAAGCCGGGACATCACTGTTGCGCTTCCCTCACCGGGCGCGGAGATGGAGCCGCTGGTTCTCATTAGCTCCCCGCCAGCGGCTGGTTCCCAGTGGCGTGGGCCACTGTGCAAATGGAAGGGCTGGGGTCTGCCCGAGCAGCCAGGGCCCACACGCAGGAAGCCGGTTCCCGTGTTCTCAGCCCTCTCCCCGCTTCAGAAAATAGGCATTTGCTGGTATTCTAGGGCCTAAAGCCATATGAGAGGGAAGTGGGAGAAGCCCACGAGGCATAATTTCTACTGAAAATAGATCCGCAGAGAAGGAGCCCGTCCTTCTGTTGTGCAGACTATGCTGGGCCACCAGTGAGGGGAACTCGGGACAAAGGGGGCCCGAGGCCGCGGCTGTATCCCCTCGGTTGCCCTGGCTGTCCTGAGCCTGACCCCGTCCCACGCTCACCCCCACGGTCATACGGGGGAAAGCCGGCGCCGTGCTCCGGAGCGGCCTGAGAACCACTGAGCATGACCCGGGCCGGGCGGCACCTCGAGGGCTCCCCAGGAAGAAGGGAGGACGGAACCAAGCCGGACAAGTGCATTTCCCTACCACAAAATCACACCTTCGAGTTCGGATCCAGACAACTTCAAATTTACTATTTTAGATGGAAAATGTCACAAGTGACTAAACGTTCTCCTGGATCTGCTGCTGCCGCGGGGCTGATGAAAGGGCCGGGGTCTCTGGAATCCCGGGAAACGGAAGGGGCTCAGCCATGTCTCAGATGGGGGTCAGGGGGCTCAGCACTGTCTCCCCCCATCCACAAGTGGGGGATGGGGCATTTTCTATCAGTCCAGTCTGACCTGTCAGAGGGCTGTGCTGAGGTGGTGTCTGAAATCATCGCCACCATCTAGAGTCCTACAAAACCCCGTGGGAAAGGCAAAGGGTTCTGGGAAAAAGCACAGTCCACCTTCTGAGGGAAACGGAGATGGTCTTAAGGACCAGGGTCCGTCCAGCTCAAGCTCCTGAGCCCCCGCAGACAGCTCCCCACGGAGTTCCAGCTCCAGGCTTTCTGAAATGTGCCCCCAAAGGAGACCCGACTCTCAGCCACCTAATCCCCAGCCATTCTTGAACTGCTTGTGCTCTGCTAGGAGGGGGGCCCAGAAATGGGGACGGGCGGCTGCTGCCTTCAAGGAGCTTCCGGTCACTCCGATCCCCCCGAGTCTGCTTGTTACCGGCCTGAGATAAGGCAGTTCTCGGCTCAGCAGCAGCCCCGTCCCCCTCCCTCTGCAGGATGTCGCGTGGCCGTCTGTCCCCCTTCCCGCCACATGGGCGCCATCCTGCCTCAGGGTCCCATCTCCACCTGCACCATTTCCTGCTCTGTTCTCTCCCTCTCGGCAGCCCTCGCCTTCCACCAGCTGCCCAACCTCGTCACCCCCAGCTCACAGTCTCCTTTGGCTCCCCGGTGCCTCTGGCCGGCACAGCTCAGCGGTGAGAGGGGGGCTGATCCCCCGCCTTCCGTCCCAGGGCTCCTGTTCTGCCAGACTGGAGTCCTCCTGTCTGTGCCCATCTTGACACGGCAGCTCCTCCCTTCGGCGCCTGCCCGGGCCCGCTCCGCCTGCTTCGTCTTTGCCCTTCCGAGTCCCGTTGAACCCGCCACCTTGGTCACGAAAGCTACCTCTGCCCTCTCCATCCTTGTCCCCCCCCATCGGCTCTCTCCGGGATCAGGCGGCGGGGAGGGGTCCGCCTCCCTTCCCGGGAGCACCCGCGGCCCCTGCTCCAGACGGGCTCAGCGCAGGTGACTGAATGACAAGGTAGAGAAAGGGCCGGGGAGCGGGAGACTTGGGGGGTGGGGCGAGGAAGGCAGATCTCAGGGTCAGGCAGAGGGGACTCGTGGGGGCCGGACAAGTCCCCGATTCTCCAAGATCGGCTCATGGGTGGGGCAGGGACCCGGAACTCCCCCTTCTCCTTTGATTCCTTTCTTGGGTCCCCACGGCCTTTTCTGATGAAGAGAGTATTCATCTCTTATGGGGGGTGGGATGAGGAGGGGAAGGATGAGGAGCCCCCCCAGGGCAGCTCTGCGGGCACCGGGAGCCGCCATCCTTCCCCTCTCCCTGGTCCCCCTTCCCTTCCTTACGCCGGCCCACAGCCACCATCTCTCAGGGTCCTTCTAAAGTCCTCCTAAATCCGGCCCCCAGAGGTGACCGCGGATCGAGCGCACCGGGCCAGCCTCCGCCCGAACGCCATCTTACTGCCTGGAGCTTGCAGTCCACTGACACCCCCAGATTCTCTTCCAAAAACTGCCCGACTTCCAGGCTGGGCCCGGCGAAGCCCCTGCAGTCCGCTGCCTTCCTCGGGCCCTTGATGCCGCCCCCTGGCTGCCCGGAGGGCCCTGGCTGCCCGGAGGGCTCTGACCCTGTTCCCAGCCCGGACTGAGTCCTTCTGGTAACGAAGATTAAACCCCTTGAGCTTTCTCTGCTGCCTCATCATTCAGAAGACCCCTAGGGAGCTTGTGGTCCATTAACACTGCCAGATCTTTTTCACATGACTGGTGAACCCCCCAGGGTCTAGATTTGGGCTCTTGGAGCTTTGAGTAGAGGCCGGGCCGGACCGGGCCACGAAGCTGCCGGATCCTGGTTCTGGCCCCGGGCTCAGGAAGAACCGAGCTCAAATGTGACCTCAGACACGTGGACACTAGGACCAAGTCACCGGACCCTCAGGTTTCTCAACTGTGAAACGGGGGCCATAACGGCCTCCTAACAGGCTGATAATTTAAGTGGCTCCAGGGAGGGGGAGAGCTTGGGGCGACTCTTCTGGGCCTCTGAGAGCTGGAGTCACTGAGCACTGACCCCGCCCTTCAGGACAATCTGTGGGCAGAGGCGGCTTTAAATGGAGCTCTGCCTCCTAAGGGGGTCGCAGGTGTTCACTGGCAGTGAGGGAGGAGCCTCGGAAAGCCATGAGGGGGATGGGAGCAGCGCTGGGGGCGTGGTCCAGGCACAGGCCCCCAGGGTGCTCCCTGCCCTGGGCAGAGACGCCATTTATGGGGGGAGGGGCGGGGGGAGGGCACAGCGGAGGCTGGCAGCCTCTCCCACCCAGTCACCTGAATAGCCTGAATCTCCGGCCTCCACAAGCACAGTGCCTGGGGTCTAAATCAGTGCTGGGGGACAACTGGCTCAGATTCGGGAGGTGGGATCTCTCCATTTTACACATGTGGAAACCGAGGCCAGAAAGGTTAGGACTGTTGGGATAGTAAAGGGAAGAGCCGGGAGGTGAGCGAGCCAGAGGCCGGCCTTCCTGTCCCGTCTCACAAGGGGGAGCCGTGGCTCGAGAAGGCAGGGACTGGCGAGAACAGTCTCTGAGGGCCGACACAGGATTTGAACCCAAGACTTCTTCTGGGATGCCTGCTCTTTCCTTGGCCCATCCCCGTCCGTGGCCACAGGCTCCCAGTCGGTGTGCATCTATTGGGCACCTTCTGTATGACTGGAATTTCCCTTCAAAGTCCATTTGGAAGCTCTTGGGACTCGAATCTGGAGTCCCTCGGATACCGTCTCCTCCAACCTGCTTACTGTGGGGGCGCACCTCCTGAGGTGGGGGTCTGCCCCCCCAGGAATAAGCTTCGGAAGCAGGGTCTGATTCCTAAAGCATGGCGTGGCCCCTCCCCCAGCCCCCAGCAAAAATGCAGCAAATCTCTGCAAAAACCAGCAGATGCCGGAAATCCCCGGTCAGCGTCGGGGGCTCAGGCTGAACACGCACTTTATCGCAGGGGCCGCTAATTAGGGGCCGGCATCTGATCTGCCCTTCAAGGGGGCACCTGCCAGGGCTGAGCTGGCATTCTCCTCGGCCTCCTGCTGCTCCCCCACCCCCACGGTGGGCACGGAAAATGCGAGTGCAGACACTTGGAGGGAAACCCAAGGTCAAGGTCGATCCCACGCAGGCTGAGAGTTCTGTGAAGATGCTCCTCGCCATTTCCGGGAAGCCCCAAGCCGAGGGGGAGGCCCAGGCGCCGCGGCCAAGCCCACGGGCGCGGGATGGGAAGGGGAAGCCAGCTTGGGCGCTGACTGCGGAAGGAACCACTCTTGGGGCGCCCCACAGTCTGATTATTGGGGTCACCAATGGCTGACTCAGGCTCAAGGAGCGCTCTGAGCTGGGAGACAGCAATCCTTGGAGATAATGAGATAATGGACCAAATGTGTGATGTTGAAGCAAAAGAAGAGTTAATGTTGTCTTAGGCTGGATTTTACTGATGAGGGAAACTGAGGCACAGAGAAAGGAAGTGATTTTTCCAGATCTAAGCAGGAAATAAGAGATGAGACCCGAGCTCGCGCCTGGTGCCCAATCCAGAATCCCTTCTGCCGCACGAGGGCCGCGTCCCGCTTCCGACGGCTCCGTCCGGGACTTGTAGGCACCGCATCTGCTGTCGGGGCATTGGGGGTTTCGTGCCTTTGGCGTTGATGTGATTTTCTTCTCTGCCATAAAGTCACGGGAAATTCTGACAGAGGCTCAGGGGAAACGGATTGAGTCTCCCACCATGCTTCGCGTCCCAGACGTCGCCCTGCCAGGCCCCAAACAGGCTGCCTGATTCTCCCCCCTCCCTTCAGCTTCCGGGGCCTCTCCCTACCCTTTCACCGTCAATGGCAGCATCCTGAAATTGGGAAACGGATCCTGCATGGGAGCGGGGACCTGGGCCCAGATCCACATGGTGATCGCTGAGTAAATCCTCAAGACACGGTGATTTTTGCTTGCCCTTTGCTTTTTCATTCATTTTCTTTCCTCTCTGATCTGATTTTTCTTGTGCAGCAAGAGAATTGTATAAATACGTTTACACATATTGGATTTAACCGAATTTAACGCGTCTAACTTATATTGGATTGCTTGCCATCTAGGGGAGGGGGTGGGAGAAGGAGGGGAAAATGTGAAGCGTGAGGCTCTACAAGGGTCGATATTAAAAATAAAAAGCTTTAAAAATTTTAAAAAGAGAGAAATAACTAAAAAAAAAAAAAAAAAAAAAAAAAAGGAAAAGGAATTGTGATTTTGGACAAAAGATTCCCCTTTCACACATCCGAATCTGCCGCATTTTTAGGTGATTCCACGAGATTCCTTCCAGATCGATTATCATTACAATCGCTCGCCTTGCTTGTAGATTTGCAGGTTGGCACAGCGCTTTACAGGCATTCTCTCCCTTGATTCCAAGCGGGGGAAGCCCATTTTGCAAATGAGGAAGCTGAAGATGTGGAAGTGCTCAGTGAGGAAGGCTCGGGGCCACTCTGACTCCCAGACTCAGCTTCTTTGCACAGCCCCTCTCCAATCTCAGTCTCAGCCAGGCTTCCGGCACTGCCAAGGGAAGCACTCCCATGTATCGGATGCTCGGCCTTCCCCGACACTCAGGGATGCCCCAAAGGGAGCGCCCGGCCTCAGTCTCTCGCACACCCACCCTCGTCCAGCAGCGGTCTGTGCTCCGGCCCGAGCCCGCCAGCCTGCAGCCCCAGGGAGCCCGACTCCATCCCTGCCTGGCTGGAAACACTGCCGCTGATTTGCCTGGGGAGCCATGAACAACCTTAACATCTGTCCTTGCGGTTAATCTCTGGGCACAACAGCTCCAAGCAGCAGGCGAGAAACGCCGCCTCCGAGGCAATAAATAATGGAGAAGACAGACTTGTGTAACCCAATTCTGAGCAATCTTATACAAGCACGGAGCCAAGGAAACAGGAGCCGGCTCTCACCGAATGCACCTGCATCCTCACAAGAGTCTATTCAGCTCCACATTCGCTCACGGGGAAGACAGAGGAGGAGACAGAGGTTACCTGAGGTATCCTAAACGGGGAAGCTCCCCCAGATCCCCTGGGGGCCCAGGTGCGCGCTCTGGCTCTGCTCCCATGACCCCCAGCAAACACTCTCAGGGAGGTGTGGTCTCAGGCAGGCAGACCTGGGCCTTCCCAACTCCTGAACTGTTAGCCATGCGTCCTGTGCCCCGAGGATGCGAGCAGCAAAGGATTCCTGACCGCGGCTCACGGACCCTCCCATGGGGAAATACGAGAAAACGCTCATCCGGCCACTGAACTCCCCAACGCCGCCCCTGCGGCGCCCAAAGGCGGCTCTGCCAGCATCAGCTCTGCCCAGTGAAGCCAGGAGCTTCAGCTTTTACCTCACGATCGATGGGGACGGTTCTGCTGGTAATCGGCCCCCTTCACAATCTGGCCTGGAGTACACATCCCTCCTGCCCATGCATCGTGGTCCGGCCCACCCGGCCCCCTTAGTCTCCATCACAGAGTCCTCTCCTCCCCCAGCCAGCACACCTTTGTGCTCTTTACCCCCCTTTCTCAGAGAGTTCAGCTCAAGCACCACGTTTTACGTGCTACCCTGAAGCCCTAGAAGCCAGCCCCTCCCCATAAAGTGATACCACAGGTATACAACTGGAATTGACTTGTACACACATACACATAGATCTGCACATTGTGCTATGTTATAGAAAATGTGTATGTACATACATACATGTGCACCTGCAGAGAGACAGCCTGATCATTCTCCTGTTTAACTATAAACATATGTAAAATGGAATTATATACACACATATACACATATATACACATGTGCATACACAGAGAGACAGACAGACTGATGATTCTCCTGTTTAACTATAAACATATATAATATGTAATATAAAATATATAATATAAAACTTAATAAAATGTACCCAGACACACACACATACATATACATGTGCATGTGCAGAGAGACGGGCAGACAGCCGGATGATTCCCCTGGTTAGACTCTAAGATTCTTGAAGGCAGGGACGGGTTTTGGTTTTCTTTGTGCCTCCGGTGTTTAGCACAGTCCCTGATGCAGAGGAAGCAGTGAATGGAGGCTTTCTAAGTGACTGGGCCTTGCGCCAGGAGGTCAGAGCCGAAGCCTGATGGAATCCAGGCTCTGAAGAGGAGGAGGAGGAGGAGGAGGAAGGACATTCTAAGCTCAGGATCCTAAGCCTGGGTAAAAACACGGAGCTGGGAGATGTCACTCTGCCACCGGGCCTTAGAATGTAGGAAAGGGAGTAATGAGAAGTCGGCCTGGAGAGGTAATGTGGGAGCCAGACTGAGGATTTTGTAATTATCTTAAATTATCAGGGACGCACCAAGGGTTTGTGGGGAGCGGAGAGGGGAGCGGCATGGAGCACAATGAGCCCGGAGGATGCACTGAGAAAGACGTCAGGGAGAAAGGCAGTGGCTGAGGCGAGAGGGGAGGAGTGTCCCAGCCAGCTGCCGGTGATCAGAGATTCTGCTCCGACTTCGGTTCTGTCTCCTAAAGTCCCCCTGGACTTTCTGGATGGTGAAAACAGACCTTCTTCAGCTCCTTTTCTTCCACGAAGCGCCAGGCAGGCAGCCACACGTCAAGTAGGAAAATGGGAGGTCCTGGAACTTCGCAATCGGACCTTAAGGGGCAAGGTCAGCCCTAGATGAAACTTCGAATCTTGAAAAGATTCCCAAGTTCACAGTTCCAAGTAGGTGGCCGGATTCAATAGCAGCTTCTCAGTCACAGCTCATGTTGACAGGGGCACGTTAGCACCAGCGCCGGCGAAGAAGGGGGAACCAGGACGCGTGAAAAACACTGAACCGTTAGAGAATCACAGTCAGTAAAATGGCGGCTCCAAGCCACTGCCATTTGGCAATGAAACACGAAGGCCCGCTCAGCCCGAAGCCCCTATGCGGAGCCGAGCCCTTGGACATCAATTAACCACACTGATCCTGAACCGGGCCTGGGTCTGGGGTTTGTTCTCCGAACCTCAGACTCTCCTCCTTCCTCTTCCTTGCCCGGGGTTTCACAGCCTATGTCTCCGGAAGGAGGGCCACCCATCCCTTCCCTGCTCCTCCTCACGCTGAACACTTGCTCCCTGGGCGGACGATGCTTTCTCCCCCATCGTCTCCGGGCTCATCCAACGTGGCTCCCTTTTGTCCCTCTGGGGCTGATGCGTTGCTGTGTGATAACTGATCATGGGGAACTTATTTGCTAAATTAATCCTTGTGCAAATGTTAGCTAGTAGAGTAATAGAGGGGTGGGGAGTCTCCTGGAGGAGCGAATGCAAAAATGCACTCTGCCCCAGCTCCAACAGCAGCTTCTCTCCATGTGGCAGTCCAGGGCATCGCCCCGGCCTAGATGGCGACTCCCACTCTGCTGGCATTTCTACTTTTCTTAGTCTTTCACCAAGGAATCCTGCGGCAAAGCTGGAAAGCCCCAGAATGCTCTAATTCCTTGGAAAAGCTGCACAGATTGGGGGTGGGGGAAGAGGAACACAGGAAGGGCAGAGGGTGGCAAACGGGCTGGAAGTCCCAAGAATTGGAGGCAGGGAGAATTCTGGGAGTTACCTGGTCTGTACTGGTCTGATACCTCTTTTCCAGGATGTTATCGGGTCAAAAAGACCGGAAAAGCGAGGCGGCCCGTGGCTGAGGGGGCCAGCCATTCCGGAAGGCAATCTGAAATCCCCAGACCCCGGGACCGCAGGCACTTTCTGGCCAGTGGGGTCAGAGGGAGATGGAAAGGACCCAACGCGCAGTGCCGGCCATTGCAGCAAAGACTCGAAGAGCTGAATAAAGCGAGGGAGGGGAAAGCAGTGATGGGGATGGAAAGCGCGGGAAACGATGGGAGAAGAGGGTCCGGAAAAGTCAACGAGCAATTGTGGGAACTGGACCAAGACAGACGGAAGCAGGAAAGCCACGGGTGTCGGGAGCGGCAGGTGCAAAGGGAAAGGATTTTACGCGACTTAAGACCCGCCTAAGTGGGTGCCCACGCCTGGCTTCCGAGACGGACGCCAGAGCCCGCCAGGCTCCGGGGCCAAGGGGGGACCGAGGGGAGGGAGGGGGAGCGACCAAGGTGCGGCTCTGCTGTGCTGGACCCCGGCAGGTACAGGAGAAGACAAAAGTGAGCAGCGAGAGCGGGGACAAGGAAATCTGCCAGGGAAAGAGGGAGGACAGAAGGAAGACGGAAGGAGGCTCCAAGGGGAGACACAAAGGGCAGCGCGCTCAAGCTGAGCAGCGGGGAGAGCGCCGGCCACAAAGTCAGGAGGACCCGAGCTCCAATCTGGCCCAGACACTCACTTCCTGGCTGTGGCCCTGGGGGAAGCCGAGTCAAATCCAGCTTCAGACATTTCCCTAATCGTATGGGCCTGGGCGAGTCATTTAACCCTTGTCTCCCTCAGTTTCCCCATCGGTAAGATGGGAACAATAACAGCGTCTACCTCCCAGGGTTGTTGTGAAGACCAAACGAGGCCACATCTCTAAAGGATTTGGAATGTTCTTGCACACAGTAGGTGCTCAGTAAAGCCCCACTTCCTGGATTTGGAATGTTCTTGCACACAGTAGGTGCTCAGTAAAGCCCCACTTCCTGGATCTGGAATGTTCTTGCACACAGTAGGTGCTCAGTAAAGCCCCACTTCCTGGATTTGGAATGTTCTTGCACACAGTAGGTGCTCAGTAAAGCCCCACTTCCTGGATTTGGAATGTTCTTGCACACAGTAGGTACTCAGTAAAGCCCCACTTCCTGGATTTGGAATGTTCTTGCACACAGTAGGTGCTCAGTAAAGCCCTACTTCCTGGATTTGGAATGTTCTTGCACACAGTAGGTACTCAGTAAAGCCCTACTTCCTGGATTTGGAATGTTCTTGCACACAGTAGGTGCTCAGTAAAGCCCCATTTCCTGGATTTGGAATGTTCTTGCACACAGTAGGTGCTCAGTAAAGCCCCATTTCCTGGATTTGGAATGTTCTTGCACACAGTAGGTGCTCAGTAAAGCCCCACTTCCTGGATCTGGAATGTTCTTGCACACAGTAGGTGCTCAGTAAAGCCCCACTTCCTGGATCTGGAATGTTCTTGCACACAGTAGGTGCTCAGTAAAGCCCCACTTCCTGGATCTGGAATGTTCTTGCACACAGTAGGTACTCAGTAAAGGCCCACTTCCTGGATCTGGAATGTTCTTGCACACAGTAGGTACTCAGTAAAGCCCCACTTCCTGGATCTGGAATATTCTTGCACACAGTAGGTACTCAGTAAAGCCCCACTTCCTGGATTTGGAATGTTCTTGCACACAGTAGGTACTCAGTAAAGCCCCACTTCCTGGCTGCCGGGACAGCAGCGGCCCCGGCAGAAGGAGCCCCTTCCTGCACCTCCACAAACTCTTCCCACCTCACATCTTATTTTCCGTCTGCCTTTTTATTCATCTGTATTTAAAAACAGATGCTAGCGAACACGCCTGGCTAAACAAAGCTGCCTCATTTACATCCGGCTCCGGGAAAGTAGCAATTAAGCGGCAGTGGTGAGAATCCCTGGCCCGCGCCCAGAGGAGTTTGAATTTGGTCCCCGAAGTCGGAGGTCTCCTCCCCAGAGGCCTCGGGGCTGGCAGAGCGCTGCCCTTGCACCAGGGAGTGCCGGGCCCCCGCCAAGCAGGAGCCCCAAACCCCAACGCTGGCCCTCCCCCAGCACTCGGAGCGTTGGGGTTGTGCTCTGAGTTCCAGTCCGTCTCTGACACTTACTAAGTGTGCGACCCTGAGCTGGTCCCTGTCTGCCTCAGTTTCCTCACCTGTAAAATGAGTTGGAGAAGGAAATGGCGAACTTCTCCAGCATCTCTGCCACAAAAACCCGAATGGAGCCACAATGAGCCGGAGGTGACTAGAACAAGTGAACAGAACATGATTTCCGTGCTCTCCTGAACCGCTTTCCCGGGGCCCTTTCAGAAATGTCATGAACATCTGGGGAGCCATCGCAGCTTCAGAGCCTCCCTCCGTCCCGGTCCCTAACCCGGCTCCTTCTAAACCCTTCAGTCTCCGCTCCCCTACAGAGTCCAGCACAGCTCTTATTTCCACCCCGCCATGACATGCGCCAGAATTTCTGCTCCCATAACCATGTGCTGCAGGCGGGGGGGGGGGTATTATCTACATTTATAGAGGAGACTGAAATTCGGGGAGATAACGTGGCTAACCCGGGCCCAACAGCTCACAGTGCGAGCCTTGGACACCAGCCTTCGCCTCCATATTCCTTCCCCCAACCCAGAGGTGAGTCCAAAAAGTCTCGGGGTTTCCACAAGTGACATCCCACAGGGGAACAGCTGCCCGTCCCTGACAGTGTCCCCTCTGACACCTAACCCCTAGCCTGGTGCAGCAACAAGCAAGCAGAGGAAGGGACTGGGGGGTGATGGAGAAAAGGTGGAGGAGGGGCCCCACTTTCCTGAGGCCCCTTGGGCAAGTGCCAGAGTTCTGACAACCTCCTTAGTAGGGAGTACAATGACATACCCTCTCTGACTCTCTGATTTTCTCTCTCCCCCCTGCCTCCATCTTTCTCCCTCTGTTTTTGCCTCTTCCTCTTTCCCTCCCTCCGTTCTTACTCTCCAACGCAGCATTTCCTAGTTCTGCACGGCTCGCCACCAGGAGAGCCCTTTATAGTCACAGCACTAGGTCCTGAAGGCCGGGAAGACCCTGAATAAGTGACTCAGTCTCTGGGGGCCTTGATCTCTAATGATAAGACGAGGACCAGATGAGCAGCCCCGTTTTCTAGGATTCTGGGATTTGTGTGTCTGCTGGTTCCTGTGTCTGTCGCCATGATTTCTTAAGCTAAACCACCCTGAAGTGGTAAATGCAGCTGAAACCTCCGCTCAGCTCTGGCTAGCATAGCTTTAGAACCGGAAAGGAACTTGGAGATCGACTGTCCAATTCCCTCATTTAACAGTGGAGGAAACTGAGGCACAGAAAGGGCAAGTAACTCCCCGTAAGTCTCTTGGGTAGTGAGTAGGAGAGATGGGATTCAAACCCAAATTGTTGGACTGAGTTCTTCCAGTGTGAAGAAGGCTGCTTTGAGAGTTTGAGATTTTGTAGCTACTGCTCATGAACAAGATCTGCCCTTATGCCTGTTTTTCCACAACAAACAGGTAATACAATTTCCTGCTTTTCTTTTTTCTTCTTTTCTGAGGCAATTGGGGTTAAGTGACTTGTCCACAGTCACACAGCCAGGAAGTGTCATGTCTGAGACCAGATTTTTACATTTTTTAATGTAAAAAAATAAAATTTTAGCTTAAAGACATCTGATCCTAGCATTGTAATTTGCTGAGCCCTGCTCTAGAAAAAGACAACCTGAGTATTGTAGCTCAGAGTTCTTTTAAGGTCTGGACTGGATTGAGGTCCCTTATTAACCTTCCAATTTCAGCATCCATTGACTCCCCATCCAGCACGTCTCCCTTGATCCACACTCGAGGAGTTCTTTCCCTCAACCACAAACTATGCGCAGCCAGCAATGATCAATGAGTCCAATGGAAGCAACAGAGTAGTAAGAAAAAAATCTGTGGATCCCCATCGAGGATGCCCCTAGTATTATGTGCCTTAAACACGCCGCCCACTGCCCAAAGGTCCTAATCCTGCTGGCGTCCGCTGCTCGGCGTTCCTTCATCCCAGGAGGTGAAGTCGGGCATTTCTCCGTCCTGACCATCAAAAATGTCCCCTAAATCCGGGCCATAATCCATATTCAGTCAGCACCATTTTCGGTTTCCCCGACCGCCATTATTTTGGTCTCTCTCATAGCATCTCCAGTGACTAAGAATAAAGAGAGAAAGGAGCCATTTGTGGCTCAAGCATGACAAAAGAGACGGTGCCCCAAGCTCCATGTGAGCCGGTCTCAGAGCAGTGGAAGACGAAGATGTGGCAAACAGATTTTTATTAGCAACAGTGCACGGGGATGGAGGATGGCCCACCACTGAAATCTGACAACCCATAATCCTAGCTTCCCGCCCTGCCAAAACTGCAGCTTGCACACAATGGGAAAGGCTGCAGAAGGCAGGACACATGAGCACATGGGCCCGGGGGAAATGTCATGCTCACAAGAGAGCGGCCAGCTCCCTTTGCTTGACACTATTTGGAAATGAAAGCAACTGCATCCTCAAGACTGGGGGAAGACGTTAAAGGTCCTGTGCTTTCCACGCACTTTCCCCAGAGCTCTTCTCTGTAGAGGAAGTACCCGAGACTTTGCCCTCACCATCATTAGGTCATAAGCCTGTTGAAAAATAAGAGCAGGAGAGGCCAAGTCTCCCCACTTCTCTGAAGCTCCCTTTCCTCATCTGGATGACGGGGATCTTTAACTGGAGAGCAAGGGAAGCTCTGCTTTGGTAGAAGGAGTCGCTTCTACCATCAGGAGCCCCTATAAGGATCAAATGACTGGTCTGGGTGAACAATCAGGAGGAAACGCAAATCGCCTTTCCTCCATCACAAGTGCTTCCACATTTTCTTTTGGTTTTGGTTTTTGTTGGAGCCAAATCAGTTAATGAGTATAAAACACTCCATAGCCCCCAATCTGCATATAAATTCGGACTTATTTCTACTTTTATTATTTCTTCTATTATTTCTATTTTTCTATCCCCAGGCCCAGGCATTGTGCTCCATATACAAATGGGATTTAATTAATTCACAAAAATATGAACTCTATGTTTGGATGGAGATTTTACCTCCTGGATTTTCCATCTAGAACTATATTCTGCTGATAACTGGCTTTGTCACTAACCTGCCACTGAAACTCCATAAAAGGGCATAAATATTAGAAAAATGCATGTTTCAGACAATTCTCAGATGATGAAATTGAAACTATTTCCACTCATATGAAAGAGTGTTCCAAATCACTATACAAATCAGAGAAATGCAAATTAAGACAACTCTGAGATACCACTACACACCTGTCAGATTGGCTAAGATGACAGGAACAAATAATGATGAATGTTGGAGGGGATGTGGGAAAACTGGGACACTGATGCATTGTTGGTGGAGTTGTGAAAGAATCTGGCCATTCTGGAGAGCAATCTGGAATTATGCCCCAAAAGTTATCAAACTGTGCATACCCTTTGATCCAGCAGTGCTACTACTGGGCTTATATCCCAAGGAAATACTAAAGAAGGGAAAGGGACCTGTATGTGCCAAAATGTTTGTGGCAGCTCTTTTTGTAGTGGCTAGAAACTGGAAGATGAATGGATGTCCATCAGTTGGAGAATGGTTGGGTAAATGATGGTATATGAAGGTTATGGAATATTATTGTTCTGTAAGAAATGACCAGCAGGAGGAATACAGAGAGGCTTGGAGAGACTTACATCAAGTGATGCTGAGTGAAATGAATAGAACCAGAAGATCACTGTACACTTCAATGCTGTATGAAGAGGTATTCTGATGGAAGTGAATATCTTCAACATAGAGAAGATCCAACTCACTTCCAGCTGATCCATGATGGACAGAAACAACTACACCCAGAGAAGGAACACTGGGAAGTGAATGTAAACTGTTAGCACTACTGTCTATCTACCCAGGTTACTTATACCTTCGGAATCCAATTCTTAATGTGCAACAAGAAAATGGTATTTACACACATATATTGTATCTAGGTTATATTGTAACACATGTAAAATGTATGGGATTACCTGTCATCGGGGGGAGGGAGTGGAGGGAGGGAGGGGATAATTTGGAAAAATGAATAAAAACAAAAAAGAAAAATGCATGTTTCTTTGATGTAGGCAGTAATCAAAATGATGAAGGGATGAAAAAGAAAACCCATTCATTATATGCCTATGATGATTGTGCTCAGCATCCAGGATACAAAATTCCTGACCTTATAAAACTTCCATTCTAATGAGGGAAGAAAACCCATAGATAGGAGTATGACTAGTGAAGGCTGCTTTAAACCAAAATGGAAGATAAAAAACAAAATGCTCTTCCCAGAAGCAAGAGTACTGATTTCACTGTTGTTCCCAGAGGGGTTGGCAAGGCCGGAAAATGTTTGGTGGGGGACTTGAAGTCACTAAGCTCGGGGGCCCTGCCACGTCACAAGGAATCCTGAAGCCAGAGGGGCCTGAAACTAGGGGTGTCCCTTCGGGTATCCATGATGCTGCTGCTGGGAAGAGGGTTTGCTTTTATATACGCCTCTGAAGTCTGCACAGCACATTCCCTCAACAGCCTTGCAAAGTAATAAGCACGAGGATTATTACCTCCACTCAATAACTGAGAAAGCTGAGCATCAGCGAGCTAAAGTGGCTCGTCCCAGTAGCAAGGCTAGCTGGTGTCGGAGCCAGAACTCACAAAATCCCAGAATCTGAAAGATGAAAGGGACCTCCGAGGCCATCTCAACCAAGCCATGCCCAGAAGGAGCATTCGCAGCAACATCCCTGGGACGTGGTCATTCAACACTGCCTTAGGCTCACAATTCTCCTGGCTTGGGGAATTTAGTAATCTTTGCCTTCTACCAAAAAGATCTCACATCAAGTATGAGTCAAGAAAATAGACACATTCATATTGGGTTTATTGGGTTTTAATATTTGTAAAACATTTCACTTGTATTGCCTCAGAAAACACACATGGAGCTGGAATCAGGGGGAGATGTTAGGATTACAAGGTGATAACTCAGGTTGTCTAAACAATTCTCTAGCTCAGAGTTCACACCTTTGGTTCAGGCCTTTGAAGGGAGTTTACACCTTTGGACTTCTGAGGTAGAGTTTACATGTTTAAAGGAGTTTGCCCCTTTAAAAGGAGCAAGTTCATTGGTTAAAGTGTTTCCCACAGGCCCCTGAGTTCTCACTAGCCCATTCTCTGCTAAGATAAAAGAGGAGGGCAGTAGGGCAAGGAGTGAGTGTGACTGGGAGATTGAGTTTAGACGGTGGTCTGGAAGGAGAGAGTCTGGCTGGAGGCTCCAGAAGCTTCCCAAGAAACCTGCTCACAGAGGAAAAGATTTTACAGAAAGGAGATCTCCTCCCAGAGAAGGATTATAACTGAGAAACTGCAGACCTTTACAGGTTTGAATGTCATCTTTGAAATTTATTATCTAGGGGCAGCTAGGTGGCGCAGTGGATAGAGCACCAGCCCTGAAGTCAGGAAGATCTGAGTTCAAAGGTGGTTTCAGATACTTAATACTTCCTGGCTGTGTGATCCTAGGCAAGTCACGTAACGCCTCAGCAAAAAAAAAAAAAAAAAAAAAAAAAAAAGAAGAAGAAGAAGAAGAAGAAGAAGAAGAAGAAGAAGAAGAAGAAGAAGAAGAAGAAGAAGAAGAAGAAGAAGAAGAAGAAGAAGAAGAAGAAGAAGAAGAAGAAGAAGAAGAAGAAGAAGAAGAAGAAGAAGAAGAAGAAGAAGAAGAAGAAGAAGAAGAAGAAGAAGAAGAAGAAGAAGAAGAAGAAGAAGAAGAAGAGAAAAGAAATTTATTATCTCTAAGACTCTGGACAATTCACACAGCTTCTTTCAACTTGTTCCCTCATCTGCAAATTAAGGTGGGTGAGTGGGGGAACAATAGTACCTATCTTGCAGAATAATTGTGAGGTGGAAACAAAATAATGCATTTAAAACATTTTGCAACCTTAAGGCACTAGAGAAATTCAGGCAGCTTTAGTTTTTATGATTAGTATCAGTAAATATCAGAGTTAGAAAGGAACCATATATTCTAACACCTCATCTATAACAGTGGAAATTGAAATTTATGAAGACTGTGTGTGTATGTATTTGTATGTGCAAGGTAGAAACACAGAAAGACATGACCAATGTGTCATAGCATGAGAGCTATGAACCAAAACACTGAATTCTAAAGGCCCAGATTATATTTACTTCTGAAAATATGCATTCACTATCTAAATAGGATTTTTCAGGTGATGGTATCAGGAAATAGATTTTTAAAACCCTTTAACTCTACACAGCACTTAATTCTATCCATTCTCTACCCGCAAATTGATCCCTCTTCATTTAAGGATGGAGTTCCATTAAGGGGTCTGGAGTCTGCCTTCACTGGCTGAAAAATCTGGACATTCTAAGCATGCAATGAATAAACAGGCAGCACCACGGAGAGTTCCCATTGGGCCTTGCTTCCAAAAGCACTAAAGTGGAATAGTTTATCTTTGTCCACTTCATTAGTATGATAATTAAGATCAGCTTATTCTGTATTCTGCTTGCCCCTAATTCAATTAGCCTGGAGGATAAGATCCTGGCAACAGACCCTGGGTCGATGTAGCTAGATGACTGCTCCCCATTTCTGTTTTTCTTTTCTCTGTTCTACATCAACAGACCTGAACTGTCTTAGGGAAGCTTTATGAGCCCAAGGATTCAGATTCAAGCTTGCTCTCCTCACCCCGGCATCTGGCTTTCACACAAAGTATCTGAAGCTTTCTGACCATTACCATGCAGGGCATTTCCATGTTAATACCATGGTCTCTTTTTGATGTCTAGCCCCAAAGCCAGGCAGCTACTTACTGCTCCTTCTCCAAAGCCTTCCATTCCTGTCACATAAATCTAGCCATCAGAACTCTTTTGCCATGTTCAAGTGGAAGAAGTGGCCAGAGGGCACCCCAACCGGCCAGCAAATTCCTGTGATGTCAGATTTAAATCCCAGCTTTGCTACTTACTAACCCAGTGGGTCCTGAGGCAAGGCACTAACTACCTTGTGAGGACAGCAGCTTCCCCAAGCAGAAAATGGGTAATTGGATTAAATGATCTCCTAGGTCCCTTCCAGCTCAAAATCTCATGGGCCTTTGATCATAGCACAAGGGAACTACTTTGAACGTGGATCAACATAAGTGTTCTCTCACCTTCCCTTCAAAACTTCTATATAATTCCCTGTGAAAATGACCATTTCCATTTAAGGTCATTTGAAGGAATGAAGCAGTATTAGGAATTTTACCTTTTTATTTCCCACAATGGATTAGGAATCAAGGGATCTCAGGTACAATTCTGCCTTTAGTACTAATTAGCTGTTTTACTTTAGCTAAGTTATGTGTTCTCTTTGAGTCTCTGCTTGCATATAGGCTAAAACAGCCGGACAGATGAACTAGGTAGGTCAGACTGTGTCTCGGGTGCCTTTCAGGATTAAAACCATCATAATTACCACCATGATCACACAAACCGACTCCATAACCAGCTTACCCTTCCCTCTTTCTGACCCTTCCTTGTCACCCACTTTATTTCCATTCAACATGAGGCAGTAGAACACACACAAAATGAGGAGACAGGAAATCTGTGGCCCAAATTCTACTTCACCCACTAAGTAATTTTGTAACCCTGGACAAAACCCTCATTTCTGTTGCCTCAGTTGCTTCAGCTGAAAAACAAAACAAAACAAAACAAAAAACCCCCAAACAACTACCTCCTCTTTTTCCTAGAAGTATCAATCTCAATTCACATTTCTATGGTACTTTTATTATAATGAACAAGTGAGGCAGGGCACATATTATTAGATTTCTAAATATGGGACAAAAAGGCGTGTGATCCAAGGTCATATAAACAAGAAGCATGAGCTGATCCTCAAATCTCATACCCTTGATTCTAAATCTGGCTCTCTCCACATTTCACCAATTGTCCTTCCTCCAAGAGGAGTGGAAATGAAATGGGGTCATGGAGACAGCATGGCAAAGTGGTCAAGGAACACCTGCTTCCAATTCTTCAGATACTTATCATCAGGATGACCCCCGGTGACTTGACCAATGTCTCAAGGAAGATCAACTCTGTTATTTCTAAGCTCCCTTGAAGTTTGATCTTATTATTATAGGTTGAAATTTATCATATTGGATTACTAAAGATAAAGCTGACAGGAAATTTGATGTTCTAATATGACAGGAACCTTAGGAACACGGAACACAGAGCTTGGTTCCCTCACTGACAACTGAAAATATAAAACTCAATTACATTGTTGCCCTGGTCAAGAACTTCCAGTGGTTTATCTTTTTAAAAAATCACTTGTTTAGCTTGATATTCAAAATACTCTATGATATGGTTCTAGCTTACGTTGCTTTTTAAGAAACAGAAGAAATAGCAGGCCCCTAAGAACATACAACATGGACTATCTGGGCTGGACAGGCCCTTAGAACAGAGAATGTCAGACCATCTCTTCCACCAGAAAGTGTTCCTATAGGATTTTATGAAAAGGTTAGTCCCTTTCATTCATTCAACATTTTAAACTTCTATTTAGTTTTCACTGAATAAATATGTATTTTCTCTTCCACTTTCCCTTCCTAAAGTGAAGAAAAGTTAAACCTTCATAATAAATAGGAACTATAGGAACATAATAAATATGAACTAGTCTACCAATGGCAATGACTCACCATAATTTCAGGAGCCTGAGGATAAAGCTTGCTACCCACCCTCCTGCCAGAGGTGAAGGACTAAAAAGATGCGGAATGAACATTTTAGACATGGCCAGGGTTGGATTTCTCCTTCTCCTTTTAACATTTCTCTCCTCCCTGAGCCTAATCCTGGCTCTGATCATCAGTTCCCCCTAGGATTTCATACTCAAACCCTGAAGTGGGACTCGTGACTCTCCATTAACTTTCTCCTGCAGAGAGTGCTTTGAGAGGCTGGATTAAAAAGGGTAGTCCAAGTAGAAATTGGCTAACAGGTTTTAGTTGAGGTTCTTATCACCCCTGAGGTGTTGCACGTGGTCCAAGGTGTACCGTGTGCCTACCTAAAAATCAATGGAGAGCAACACAGATAATATTTTTTCATTTTTTCCCATCTAAGCCCTCCTTTAAAAGTAGGTCACAAAAGACTAATGCTTTTAAAACCTCCCGAGGCAGGTGTGCACAGCTTTTCTGCACTGTTAAATGGAGTAACATTTAAACCTATATGGATGGCTACATCCTAAAGGGTATAAACATTGCTTTCTTCACAGGAGAATAAAAGAAAATAAGGCATTTATACTTATCAGAGAAAAGTCTTTCCTGTTCAAACCTAATCTGAGCTAACAGGCAGACACCACATTATTTCCATCAAAATTTCCATCGAGACTCACAGGCGGTAAAACCATGCTTTTTTAGATTAAAATCAACGTTTACAGAAAACTATGGGTGCAATTATATGTTATACTAAATATTTATTTAGAGTTGTTTTTATCTTTCAACAAAATCCATTTCATGGCATCCTATTATACAGATGAGGAAACTGAGACCGAGGGATCTGAAATTGTTGCCCAAGAACACAGAATCATTTGGTGGTAACATCAGAATTACAGTTCGGGTCCTATAGCTCCCAGGAAGCTCTCAATTGTTTCCTCCACTGAAACAGAAGGGCTGATTTTCCTGGAAGACAAAAACCATGGCCCACCCCTTGTAGTGGGTCTTCCCATTGGTGCTTTGAAAGAGTCTCACAGAGTGGGCACTTAGTGAGCATCTGTGACCTAGAATATTATGAGCATGAATGACTTGGACTGGGCAGAAGGCAGGGCCAGGCCAGGTCTGGAGGCAGCACCCAGAAGGTCTCTCATTAGTCTCTGGCTTCCAGTTGTCTCCCCAGGGCCCACAATGCCCACAAAGGCAGGTTGGCTCATATGATCCAGAAGGGATCTCGACCCCACCTCCTGCCAGGATTCAGTATGTCAGACTTCACAGGGAGCAGGTGGGAGAGAGTGGAGAAGAGCCATGTACCCTCACTCCAGATAAAGATGGGAGAGGCTCAACTTGTTCAGCTCAGAGGGGACCCAGGTGGGGAAGATACAGAGAATTCAGTTCCACGGATAGAAACCTCCTCCTCCACTAATGGGATGGGCCAGCCTTTAAGGCAGTGAGCCGCCCAGTGCAGAAGACCTTGACATTCAGGCTGAGAGGGCTCATTGAAAGTTCAGAAGATGTGCCTCCAGAGGTCTCTGCCCGCTCTAATGGCCTCCAGGTGATCTCAGCCCAGACAGAAAGCTGGAAGGGACCTTGGACACCAATCGCTTTAATGTCTCCCCAGTTAAAGAAAAGATTGGCCCGGAGCTCACCCAAGTAGCAAGTGTCAGAGCCAAGATTCCCACCCAGCTGTCAACAGTGCAGTCACCAAGTGAGCAGGAAGGAACCGGCCGGAGCCCATGGGGGCCAGATCCCGAGGGCCACGTGCCTCGTAATCCAGCTTGACAAGGGGATTCCTGCCAAACTCCAGGTAAAAACGCCCGGGCCATCCCTCCACCACCGGAGAATCTGACAATTGTTGTGAGTATACTAAAAACCTAAGAGGGAGCCCAGAATGAGGTCACGTCCGAGGCTCTAAATGACCGGAGATTAATGGGGCGATTGCAGAGCTGCCCAAGGGAACGGGACACAGGGAGGTCAAAGAACTGGAAAGGACCTGAGAGGTCAAAGTCACAGCCCCCAGACCATTTGCAAGGCTCCACTGGGGCCAGAATCAGATTAAAGTGTAACTGGGAATGGTTATAAGGTTAATAGAAATAAAATACAACAGAGATAATGCTCATTTGGCGTTTTCCAAGTCAGCGGGTGGCCTGTGGGGACCCATTTTACTTCGGTTCGACATGACTGAGACAGTGTAATTTTGCCCCAGGCAAAACGGAGGCTTACAAAGAGTTCATTTGTCCAAGGTCACATTCATGGGGGGGAGTGGAATGGAAAATCCAGTCCATCTCCTCTGCCTGGGTCCCTTCTTCCCTTGTCATCATGTTCACTAGAAGCATCAATAACTCTTCCTGAGAGACAGGAGTAAGAGAAAACATACTAGGGGAAGCACCTGAGCAACGTGGGATGAAGCAGGGATGCTTCCATTTTTTCAGGGAAACATAAGGCAAGGGTCTCAGCAGAGAGGAGAGAAGGGAGTTCTGGAGGCTTGGAAGAACTGCGGGAGCGGGGGAGAGGAGGCTGACCTCCAGCTCGGACTCTCCCTCCTTCCTGTCTCCTAGGGGAAGCGCTCGATCCCCTTCTTTCCTTTTTATGATGATTTGTGCTTATCAGGGCACATGTCACAGTCCTCTCTGCACAAAGAACATAACAGAGAGGACTGCAGCTTTTTCATCCGGACGTCACCCAGAACAGGGCTCCCACGTCTCAACTGCTGCATATTAATGGGATCGTGGGGTGAGAGGACCGGCTCCAGACTCTAGGGGACCTTGCCTCCATTCCAGCCTCTGACACGAGCTGATTGGGGGAGCCTGGATCTCCTCACACCTGCCAGGGTTTCCGGTGACTCCCTGAGTCGCAGGTACATTGCTGAGATCAGGTCCCCGTCGTTATTGCCCTTCCCATCCCACAATTCACTGATTCCGTAAGCACTTGCTCTGAATGAGGCGCCATGCCGGGACACAACAGCAAAAATGAAATGAAGACAGGGTCTTCTCTCCACAAGTTGCGGTGCTGTTTTGCATGACGGCACAAGGATAATCTCTCTCAAACTGGTCGCCTTCTCAGTGGCGGGGACGGGGGAGGGAGAGAATTTGGAACTCAAAATTGGGGGACAAGCAGAATGTTAAAATCGCTTTTTACGTGGCATTGGAAAAAAAATTATTAAATGAGATTAGACCAAAAACGTCAAGACCGCTGCTAGAGGCCGGGTCCCCAAAGCTGGGCCACGAGCCAGGAGTGTGCTAACAAAGCCGGGGCTCACCGGTCAGCTCAGGTGCACCGAGCGTCAGAAGAACCTGAGTTAAAGCAAAAGGCCAGTGGTGCTCTCCTGGGGACCCACTTCTCCCCCATCCAGGCTCTTCCCGAGTGGGCTTTCCTCATTTAGATGCCGGCAGGGTTTCACCTTCTGCCCATTGTAACATAGGAGCCTTCTGGGCCCCAGCTAGAATATAAGCTCCCTGAGGACAGAGGCAGGTCTGGTCCTTTTTGTGCCCTTTACAAAGCCTTCCACAGGGCCACGCTCACAGCAAGTGCCGGATAAATTCCCACAGACCTCACACACACTCACACTCACATTCAGACACACTCACACACTCTGGGTTCCCATTTCTTCACAGCTCAGCGCGGCTCATCCCAACGAAAGCCTCCTTAACATTTACCCGTTTCCCCATCACGCTGTGATCATGTTCCATTGCTGTGACCTTTATCTGCCAAGTCTCAGATTTCCAGGGGAAAGAGTGCTTGTGTTCAGTACAAATGCTCCAGGACATTGGCAGGACCTCAAGGGCTCCTGGGAGCTGTGGACAAGCGTGGCTCCCGCCGCCTGTCCCGGCTCCTCGCTGCCCCATCCCGCTGAGTTCTGCCCCCGTCCCCGCCGGTGCTCGAAGGCATCGGTGTCAGGTTGAGGCTCCTGACCGAGGGAATGCCAGGAAAGTCTGGTTGTGCTCATTACACAAATACGGGTGTTTGTTCTGCAGCCGGAGGGCAGCCCCTCGCAGGGCGTCGGGCCGGGGACTAATTAGCAGCAGCGCTCTCACACAGCAGCCTTACTCTCCATCACTGGGAGCATCTCACAAGAGTCAGGATGATTTAGCAGTGGCTCACCGAAGGCAGAGTCAGAGAGCCGGGAACAAGTTCCGCCTTTACCAGGGGCTGACGGCCATCTCTGACCCAACTTGTATCTTCATGTCCTCAATACCCAGAACTGGATCAAATGCGGAATGAGTCAATGAGACCACGGGTAACGGCTTTGAGAACTTTATGGCCAAATAAGTGTGACATTTCCGTATTTAAAACAAATATCCGATCTCTCAGGGCATCAGGAAGTCCCAGCAAGATCTGAGCTCCAGGCTTCCCTCTGTCCCCATTGTAATCGGCTTCTTCCTCATCCTCCTCATCCTCCTCATCCTCCTCCTCCTCATCATCCTCATCACAGCCCCTAGTATGTGCCAGATTCTGTGCACAATAGTATCTCCTTTGTTCCTCACAACAACTCTGAGAAACAGGTGCCATGATCATCTCCATTTTACAAAGCCTCAACGATTTGTCCAGGATCCCACAGCTGAGAGTCTAAAGCCAGACTCACACTCAGGTCTTTGTGGGCCCGTGCTCCCGTCCCTGGGGGGCACGTGCCAGCAGGGTGACCATAGGCAAGTTGCTTCATGTCCCCGTGGCCGAGGAAAGTCTCCACGGACCTCTGTGGACCGTAATCCATCTGGTGAGAGATGACAGGGGGCTCTGGGAAGTTGGGTGGGGAAAATCACATCTTTATGTCACTAACCTTCAACAGAAATTCAGCATTTCTTTCATTAACAAGTTTTAAGAGATCCAAGGGCTCCAACAGACTGACAAGTGGGACTGTCTGCCTGCCTGCCCCCCCCTTCTCTCTCTCACACACACACACTCAGCTCTCGGTGCTCATGGATGGTCCATGATAACATGATAAAATAATGATACTGCCTCAGTTAATTTACACATTTAATGCTACATCAACCAAATTATAAAATGTTTGCTTTATAAAACTTGAAGAAATAATAATAAAATTGTTTTGGAAGAATAAAAGACCTGGAGTATTAAGGGAAATAATGAAAAGGAGAATGAAGATAGGGATAAAGGGAAAATAGCACTCCAAGCCCTCAGATTATATTATAAAGTAGCAGGCATCAGAATCAGCTGATATTGTTTTAAAAATAGAGAAGATCAATGGAATAGATCACATGGGGAGAGTAAGAATCAATAGAGCTCAAAATCCCAAAGTTTATTTATCATCATAATAGTTAATATTTATGTAGTAGCAACTATACGCTAGATAACTGTAATAAGCACTTTAAAATTGTTATCTCAGATGTTTTTATTATTTTTATTATTCCTATTTTATAGATTATAGATTAGGAAATTAAGGCAAATAGTGGTTAAATGACTTGTTCAAGATCACACAGTTCTACTGAAAATCTGAAACAAAACAATTTCTTAGAGAAAAATAACTTATATAGAAAATGTTTCCATAATAACAATAATAATGATAATAATAATATGCTTGGAAAACTGGAAATCAGTCTAGTAAAAACTAAGTTTAGACCAACATTTTAAATCATATTCTAAAATATATTCTAAGTAGATATGTGATCTTAAGAGTAAAGATTACAACTAAACAGAAGAGATGTACATGACATACCTCTCATAGTAATGGGTAAATATATAAATTTTTAATCAAACAAGGGATAACATTACATCAAACTAAAAGGTTTCTGCACAATCAAAAATAATGCAGCTAGATAAGAAAGAAATGGCTGAATGGGGAAAATATTTATATCTAATTTCTTTGAAAAGAGTTTGATATTCAAGATGGATACACATAAACATAAACATGAACACACATACATAAATATCCATACACACAAGTAGGTAACATACATACAAAAGCCAATTTCTGATAAATTGTCAAAGGATATGAAAAATTATTCTTGAGAGCATCACAAATTTCAAACAACCATAAGAAAAACTGCTTTAAATCATCAAGTCTCATCAAATGCCCACCAAAACGACCCTGAGGTTTTACCTCGTACTCTGCAAATTGGCAAAGATAACCAAAAATGGGAAAGGTTAATGATGAAGGGGTTATGGGAAGGCAGACACGCTAGAGTATCATTGATGAAGACATGAATTAGTAAAATCATTTCATAAATCTATTGGGAATTATGAAAGCAAAGTGAATAAATAGATTTACATCCTAAGGAAGCGACTTAGACCAAGCCTTCATATACCCCAAAATTGTTAGAGTAGTACTTCTAATAGCAAAGACATGGAAACAAGAACAAATAAATAAATTATGGTACAGGAATGTAGCATGAATATTACTAAATTATAAGAATTTTTGAGTATGAGGAAGACTGAGAAGTATCAAAAGACTGACATGACCTGATGAAGAGGGAAGCAGAGCCAAGAAAAATAACATATGCAGTGACTCCAACAGTCTAAGTGAAAAGACCCTCTCTACCCTCAGCACACACAAGAGGAAACATAAATCCAAAGTGAATATTGCAAAATTCCTATGAATAAGCTGGCTATAATGAAGAGATATGAGAAGACATCCCTACCTCATCTCTGCAGAAGAAGGAGGTCCAAAAGTATGGTATACCCATGCATTTTCAGACTTTAAAAACATACTGTCATTTATGGTGATTTTTTTCCTCTTCTTTTTTCTTTTGTCTTTACAAAATTATTTGTTCTAAGGGTTGTTTTTTTGGGAACAGGCATAAGAAAGATCTGGATAGAAACTATGGAGATTTTAAAAAGACATGAAAAACATTAAAAAAAACCACTCTAAAGTATTATGTAACAAATGATCTACAGAGCGGGGATAATTTTTGGACAGATAAAAAGAGAGTCACTTCAAATGTTTTCACCCACTGACTGCTCACTGGGATCCCTGGATCCATATTGAATGTCATATAACCCATACTAGCAGACTAAGCTCTGCCTACCACTTTGGAAATAATCTGGTCCTTGGATAAGAGAATAATAACATTATACACTTTTGGACAGACAAATGGATAACAGATTTCCAAAATGCCATATCAAAAACTAAGAAAAAATAGTAACAAAACATAGACTACATCACTCTGTAACAGATAAAGGATTAATGATTCTTCATAAAAAAGAAGCAAGAAGATTGATAAATCTCAGAACCCATGATATATTAATGACAATATTTTTGGAACAAGTGGCTTTCACTGTATTGAGCTATAGTAAAGCCTAACATTGGGACACATGATTAGATTTGTCAAATAATTTTTTTTAAACAAATATAAGTAATAGATTACCAGCCCTGAAATCAGGAGGACCTGAGTTCAAATTTGGCCGCAGACACTTAACACTTCGTGGCTGTGTGACCCTGGGCAAGTCACTTAACCCCAGCCTCAGGGGGGGGAAAAATATATATATATATATATATATATATATATATATATATATATATATATATATATATATATATATATATATATATACATATATATATATACATATATATATATATCTCAGTCTGCTAGATGAATCCTGTGTAATAGCTAAGATGCATGAATGGAATTAAGAGGTCCGCAGTGGGTGACATCCACATGGAGGTTACCAACAATATGTCAACAAAGAATTATGAACCGTGACTGCATCGTGAAGATTGTGTCTAAAAACAGAGGGGTAGATAATAAGCATCCAGAGCCAGATCTCACTAGCGGGAAATGCAGCAAGGGGATCCCTAGGAAGTGTCACTGATTGATGGATGCAGAACATGAAAAGAAAGAGGAGAAATATTGCAACTTACCATTGTTATTTGCAAAAATTTAGTTCTTGATGAGTATCAAGACAGACAGATTTTGGTGGCCAGAATAACATATCAGAAGCTTGTCATCCTTCATAACCAGATATGTCACCGTCCTACAAGAACAGACCTCAGAAATTTCTTTGAGAATTCAAGCGATTGATTTCTAACCGGAAAATTATCCTAGATAAAACCTCGGCACGTAATCGTCCCAACCAAACATTGATTACTCTCTGTGTACTCTCCCCACTGCCTCTGACTTCTGCACTTCTTGGATCCAAGCCTTGGCCTGGGGCTTCCCTGAATATTTTCCAAATGGAGATCATCTACGTAGCACTTACTTTATGCATCTATTGTGAGGATCGAGCATGACAGTGTATTATAAACTTTCCAAATGCTTCTATCAAAGTTATGGCGAATATCACTTCCCTAATGACACAGCCGGCTTGCTGGGATGTCCACCTGTCACTCACTGTCGGACCAACTGCCAGCCCATCTGGACTTCCTCCTAATGTTTGCTGCTGGGATCTGCTCTAACCAGTTGTCATGTCCCAGCGTGTCTGGCTAGCCTCTGGGCCTTGGCCATCAAACGTGATTTCAAATTGATATGTGGAATGATGAGAATAATCCAAAAGAATCATGAGGTTCCTCAAGAGGCAACGAACTCTCCATCACTGGGGGAGATCTTGAAGCAGAGTCACTTGCCCAGGCTGGAAGAGGGGCCCCAGGGGATTCTGGGACCCATCCTTCCATCCTGGTGCCCTAGTTCTGAAACTACCTGTGGAGCGGCCAGAGGGGGGCACCAGGAACTGGGCTTGCAACCAACCTCTGAATTGGCTTAAGAAAGGAACCAAACTTGAGCTCTCTCTCTCAGAAACCTATCAAGGTTTGGCTTCAAGGTTGCCCCCTCCCCTCCCCAGACTGTTCTGAATGCCCCCACCCACCATGGCTGAGGGCTTTCTCTCTGATGCATCCTCAGAGCCTCCTGCCCACAGCTCTCCCGGCCCCTCTCCCATCACAGTCTGCCTCCGAACACTGTAAGGCAATATTCTGTCCCCACCTGGGGGCGATTTCTTAAAGCTGGGGCCCTCTTTTCACCTAAAGGCCTCAGGACAAACAGGCAGTGACCCTCTTAACATTCTCTGCTCTGCCATTCAGTTTCTGTCTTGGGACAACTCTTATCTTTCGTGGCAGACTCGGATTATCCTCCCTTGTAACTAGAAAACAAAAGCACCCAAATCAAATCCACCAGGGCATACACTATTCTAGACCCCAGACCCCCGATTCCCACTCTTTATGGAGGGGCCTGGGTTTCACCATCTGTTTTCAAGAATAAAACTTGGCCAGGGCCGGTTCTGACGATTTTATACCAGCAGAGTTTCCTTCCCTTCTCCTGCTCACATTTGTTCATGGAGAGCTGCCCTGATTCTCAACCCGCCTGAAGCCCTCCCATGAAAGTCGATGAGACGGCTTCCTACCGGGGCTGACAGAAAACAGACAATCTGTCTAGTCCGTGGGAAGCAGACCTCGGGGGTGATGGAACTGCGTTTCTAGTCCAGAGAAAGGAAGAGGCGGGGATCACGGGCTGGGAAGAGAGCCGGGTGGCCATGTACACTGGGGAGGAACATTTCCTGAGGCCAGGGCTGACCAAGGGGCCAAGGCTCCCCCTCCCACTGGCCTCAAGGACTCACTGGGCTCCCCCAGACTGTACATGAATTAACGGTTTCAAGAGACTGGACCTAACCTGCAAGGATGGCTGTGTTTTACCAGAAATGATCCAATTGTGTGTAAAAGCAGCTCTGCAAAAGGGAGGGGCAAAGGAGGCTTCTAGGGGAAGCTAAACCAGTGCTAGTCTCCTAACATCCTGCTGGAAGTCTGGGACCATAAGAACACGAGAGCCCAACCCCTGCTCTGGGAATAAATAGAGGAATTCTGGGGTCCGTTCACAGGGGCCTTCACAGCATGGGAATGAACCACGGGGCGCAGTGTCCGGTACATGGCTGACATAGAGGGGAGCACACCGACCTTTGTCCAGCTGTCCCTCACGCTTGGAATGGACCCACCCTCCCCTTCTCCTCCACCTTTTAGAATTCTCAATCTTTCTCAAAGTTCATCAAATGCAGTTTCTTAGAAGGTTTTTTTTTTTTTCCAAATCCATCCATGTGCTAATGTCCCAAATTCTCTATTCAGGCAATGGGTCTTCTTATATAAGTCATCTCCTCGGATCAACAGAAGCTCCTGGAAATCCAGAGGGGCCTTCCCTGTGCTTGTCCTACATCGGGTACCGAGCTGGACTAGCCCACTGAAGGACGGAGACCAACGGATTCAGATGCAAAGGACTTGGGGAGGAAGCAGAGTCTCGCTACTGAATCCACTGGCTGGAAGCACTTCTCAGGGAGCCCGGCACTCCACTGGAGGAAAGGCAGATAAATAGAAGTGGGTTGGCAGGAGCTGCCCTTCTGGATCAGATCACTTCTCCATGGGGGTGACTTGCGATTATCAAGAGGCACTGGGGAAACCATGAGGGAAGAGTGGCCTTGGACAAGTGCCTTCCCCTATCTCAGTTTCCTCATCTGTAAAATGGGGTAGTTAAACAACCTAAGTCCTTTCTAGTGCTAAAAAAAAATACTAATGGTGATGTTTAAGAATAATAATAATCATCGCTATAGGATTTTAAGGTTTATAATGTGTTTATAATGTGTTTCACATGAATTTTCTCTTTAGATATTCATACCAACCAGGTGAGATAGGTGATCTTATTCCCATTTTTCTGATAAACAGATTGAGAGAAGTTCACTGACTTGCCCAGGGTCACAAGGCTGGTAAGTGTCTGAGGCAGGATTTGTAGAAAAGAATTTCTGACCCCAAGGCCCATACTCTTTCCTCACTGCCATCCAGATGCTTCCCAGAACCCCAAAAGAAACCAACTTTACGACCTTCCTCTCAACTTTGTCTCTTCTGGGCACACTAGCTCTGACCTGTAGATTAAGACTGAATTAACCTACTTGAATCACATGAATTACACTTATTCCCAATGAATTAGAAGTGCTCGGTTAATGTCCTTCTACCCAAAAGGGAGGACGTGTTCATTTCCCAGGACCAAGACTCAGGCACCTCTTGGTATCCTGGGCAACAAGCAAAGCCTAAAGCCCGCAGTGATAATAACTGGGATTTTCAGAGCCCTTGAGGATTACAATTATTTTCCCATCAATACAAATTATTACCTCACTCATCTGGCATGTGAGATAACATGACCTCATTTAGCGATCGATCTTGTTAGGTGCTATTATTGTCCTTTGACAGGTGATGTAACTGAGGCTCAGAGAGGTTAGGAACTTCTCCAGGGTCACAGAGCTGGTGAGACAGGACCTGAAGCTAGGTTGCTTTGAGCCCACTGTCATTACTCTGAGCTGTCTCTCCATGCCCCAGCTGGACCCACAAGGGAAAGACAGCCAAGAGACCCACAGATTTAAGAGGCAAAGCCAAAACCCTTCACCTTCGTCTTTAGTCTTGTTGACCAGGGGTCAGCAAACTATAGCTCAAGGGCCATGAGAACTCCATCTGTTTTTCTACAGCTTCAGCTACAGGGTCAAACTTTGTTTTAAAAAATGTATAAAACTATCTTAAAAATTCAAAAGCCATGATGAGTTCATAGGTCATAAAAAGAGATGGCAGACCTGGGGACTGCAGAACTGGGAATGAGGTCACATTAGAAGTCATCTAAGCCAGTGGGATCCTTTTTCTTAAATATGAAAACTGAAGTCAGCATGGTAAAGTTTTCCCCTCTATATTATGAAAGGGTTTCTAAAGATCCACTTAACTTTTCAAGCCCACTGACCCTTTACCTCGCCGAGGTAACTGTCCAAGGTCCCTAAGGCACCTGTCCAAGATCACACAGCTAGGCTGAGGCAAGGCTGGGATTTGGATCAGGCAGACCTTTCTAAAACGCACAAAGACCAAGCTCAAGATTTTCACAATTATGGATCAAAGAATCCAGATGCTCTCTGGCACTTCTACTCAATTCTGCTGGATTGATCTCATAATACTCCTCTCCCCTCATCAGGCAAAATCAGGCTACTGCTGTTCCCTATAGACTTTACTGGATGCATTTGTACTGTCGTCCCCTTTGCTTGCAATGAATGACCTCCCTTTTTCCCCTTGAAATCCTTTGTTCCATGCAAGGCTTAGAAAAGTGTCACATACGACAAGAGGCCTTTCTCAGTCCCTCCAGTGGTTAGTGCTCTGTCCCTTGCTCCAAATCACTCGTCCCCATGCAGAAGATACAAGCACTTTGTCTTTGTATTCCCAGGAGCTGGAACATAAACGCTTGTGAATTGAACTGACCTAGCTACTATCTATTTTCATCATCCTCACTGGCATACAAAGTCTTTACTGAGCATCTCCTGGATGAGACTGCCTTTAGTTTCTTTTAAAAAGAAAAGAAAAAACCAGCAGGAAGATGCTGTCTCTTGAGACTTGAACCAGTGGAGGCAGAAGGTCCCAGAGTCCTGCTCTAGTCTATTAACATCATTTTTCTGAGGCAGAAGAAGGTAAAATGTCTCTAAAGGGGACTGACCTTCCAACTTGAGAGACAGCATGGCACATTGAAAAGGTAGGAGACTTGAGCAAGGACAACTGACTTTAATATCCATTGCTATCTTGATCAGGACCTGTGGATGGGGATTGAGCATGGAGTCTATTCACTGCCTCTAATCCAAGTCATTTTCCAGTGATCTGCTTTCTAGTCCCACTCTACCATCACCCACTCAGAAATCTCCCTTCCTTCCCAAAATCTCTTTATGGTTTAGGACTAATCCCAGAGTCCCAAAGGCTAATCTTGTGAAAAACAAACTCCGGCAAGTGCCCACCCATGCTTGAAAGGCTGAGTACATTTATCCACAAAGGCTCTCTTGCTTCCCAAGAACAATCTACACCTCGAGAAGCCTGTCACCAGTGGATGGCTAGCTGAGGAGGAAATCTTTGGTAATAGAAGCCCTCATGACAAACACTTGACATCTCCTCCACTCCCACTATGTTTATATAAATGACTAGGTCTTCCAGAGCTTTCATTGGGTTAGTAGAGCCCTCAAGAATCAAGGGCAATGTCAATGCCATTGATCTTAGTAGGTGTTTAATCAATGTTTCTTATTTTTTTTCCTTTTCCCAGGCAATTGGGGTTAAGTGAAAGTGTTAAGTATCTGGGGCAGCATTGGAAATCAGATCCTTCGGCCTCCAGGGTCTATCTGTCCACCACATTAACCAATGTTTCTTGACACCTAGTTTCTTTTTTACTGACATCATTCCTTTTTTATTCCTTAATTCAAAAGTCAAATTTCTCTGATTTCTATCAATAACAACTTAAAATTAAAAAGGGGCATATTTATTTAGCAGAAAAGTATCTTTTTCACTTTGAAAAAGACTGCAAGACACTATGATTCAAAAGCCAGAATCAGGAAGAGCTGGGTTCAAGTCTCAACTCTGACATATAAATGCTCATAAGTCAAAGGTAACTTTCTCAGATGGTAAGATTACAGAGAAAGTACCAAGGAATGTTCTCTCTATACCAGTGAGATCACAGGTCCTATTTGTACAGGAAAAGGTGAAAACTATTATTTCTGAGGTAAAATAGCCTTTTTTGGCTCCCTTTTCAGAACATACCAATTCTCTCTTTTTAAAAAATTTATCCCTCCCCATGCCAACTTCCCATTCACTTATTCTGGAGCCTTTCCTATTCAACAAAACCATTTATCTCACAACACAAAATAAGTGTGGAAAACCTTTTAAAATAGGAGAAAAGACAACCCCTCCCTCAATGCAAGCTACTGGTTGTCCATCTTAGCAACCAGCTGTCCATCAGGCAATTCTAAACACGTTGTTTGGCCATTTGCCACGCGCTGGATATTGTTCTGGAGATCCAAAAACAAAGCCCAGTTACCATGGTAACTGTTGCATTCCAGCCTCTCAGACATTTTTCTATTCTGAGACACTAAGGGATGAAATCCTTTTTTAACATGAAATGGGTACATTTTAGAGTGGAGACACTCATAATTCAAGTTGCAAGCTCTGATGAGGAAGACAGTGAAGTTCAAACAAGTATCTGAGCCAAGCCGGCTCAAGGCTGGACCAGGATGGGAAAGGACTCACAGACTCACTCTCCAAATATTTCTCCAAACCTCAAAATGAGCTCCTCACCAGGGAAGCCAAAAGGTGATGAACCATACTGCACTCTAGCCAGATTCTGGCCCATGTGGACGCCAGCCATCAGGCACCCACAAAGAGGGAAATGCTCTCAGACGTCTGGTTTCCCCTCCTCTCACTCAGAAGCTCAGCACTTAAAACCAACACAACCTAATTGTTCCCTGAAAAATTTGGCTGCTGTTCACAACAGTGGTGCTGAAACTGCGGGCAAGTGAGAGGTCTTGAGGGCCCCTGGCTTAGTTTTTACTAATAACACTGCCTGCACAATGACAACCAGCCCCACATGGCTTTGGGGAATAAGGCCTATCAACTTGATTTCCTGCACCATGGGACCTATCACAAATACTGGGCTTTTATGGAACTCGAAGCCAACATATATTCTTAGAAAAAGGAAAAGAAAAAAACCTATGATACATTCTGCTGCAGAGAATCGAACAAAAAGGTCATTTGAATTTTTTATTTTACTGCATGTCAAACTCTCAGTGGAAGGATTATCCTGAGAGCCCCCCTCCCATGACATTGTCAGCAAGGTGAATTTTGGTTAACTTTTAGAAAAGAAAACATAGAAAAAGCCGGCCTTTGGGCTCCAAGCCCAAGCTGCAGCAGGGAGCTAGCGCTGGGGACAACTGGGAAGAAGACCAAGTCTGACACAGGTGAAGATTGGTTTTAGAGTCAGGGGACCTGGCCTTGAATTCAGACTCTTCTGAGTCCTACTAGAGGGACTAGGCCAATTGCTTAACAGCTTTAAACCTCAGTTTCCTGAGGTTTGTATTGTGAGGAGGTTGGACTGGATGATCCAGCTCAAATTCTAATGCTGTGCTCTGTGATACAATTCTTCTATGGGCCCTTTCTGGACCCTCAAATCCCACCCTGGTGCTCATCCTCTTCCCCAGTCCAAGAGTTTAGAATTAGAAAGTCGTTTCTAGCTCTCAGTACCAGATGGAGAGCTGGCATATACTTCTTAAGTCCCCCTCAATGCTTAAAGCCCACAAAAGAAGCATGGATCAAAAGGTCTTTAAAAACCCAAAGAAACTCTATTCTCTGGATTTGCACATCCTCACCTCCTACTCTATTGGAACTAAAATATATCTTCTAGGAGTATCTGAACAGAAAAAAATTACCTTCATTTGAATGGTGGAATTTTCAGCATCCCTATTCCAACAAATATTTACAAAGTCCTGTGCTTGGTACTAGGGAGCCAAACAGAATGAAACGTGGCCCCTGTGCTCAGAAAATTTACATTGTATTAGCTAGAAGTACCATCCTACCCACCCATGCCTGCCCACCCATAGATATGGTGGGTGGGTATACCCGTGGGCACACACCCAACACAGGTAAGTCAATACAGAATGCGTAAAATGTAGAGATGAGGCAATTTCAGAGCCTTTTATATCTTGGAAATGGGACCTTGGGGCAATTGAAGAAGTTATGGCATATGAATGCGATAAAATGCTATTGTGCTATAGAAAGTGTGAAGGGGCTAGTTTTTGAAAAAGCTGGGGAGACGTTTATGGATTGATGCAAAAGAAGTAAACAGTACCAGGAGATCAATTTATATAAGTGAAACAGTACTGAAAGACTTAGGAACTCTGATTTCAAAAAATCTCCCAGGAGATCAATTTATATAAGCGCAACAGTACTGAAAAACTAATTTAAAAAATCTCTTGAGTCCAGAGGGCTGTTGAAGTAACTTATATTGGAACAGAGAGGTGATGGATTATGTATCCAAACTCCCGTCTTCCTGATTTGCCAGTCCATTGTTCTAGCCGTCCTACCACATTTGCTCATTATAATGATCATTATGAAACACCACCTTAGCAAAATGTCACTGAGTCTGTTCTGCTTTCCCCTGATGAATCCCTTCACGTGGCACTCAGTGGACATGATTGCCCTCACGCTGCCCTCCTCATCCCTGCAGACAATTAAGCAAAACCATCGGCACCAACTGTTTCATGGGAACTCCCTTTTGTTTTCCAGATTGCAAGAATATGACAGAGACAGAGAGATAAGAGACAAAGAGACTGACAAGAGAAAGAGGAAGAGGAGGAGGGAGAGAGAGGGAGATGGAACGAGTGTAACTATTTAGTGTTATCTGATTAAATGCATTGTTCATCCCATCAGTTGTTTTGTGTAGATCAGGACAATCCATGATATGAGTACACAAATGCTAATACAGATCCCTGGAAACACTCTCACACCTGCCACAATCAGCATAATTTCACCCATAAACAAGATCACCTTGGCCGACCAAAAGGGAGAACCGGCAGATGAGAGAGCACTTTACTGGTGCTCGTGAAATGCTCTACGGCCTAGAGAGAACTCCCAAGGAACCCAAGGGAGATTCCTGAATGGAGAACTTATGGGACATGTGGCCGAGATGGTCCCAGGAAGGGATGACCCAGAAGGCAGCCCTGGGCCCGTGAGTGTGCTGTTGGAACGGTATCCAAATGGACGGGAAGAGATCTAACTTGGGTGAAGGCTCTCGTTTTCTGGGGCTCACCCAATCCACAACGAGGCTAGGGTCCTTCTGGTGGGCATTTGGAGCCCTGCTCATGGCAGCTGTCTGAGTGACCCATGGATCTCCCCCCTTCCCTATATCACCCCTCACACCCCAGTAATAGGGAGGAAGATGGCAATCCTAGATTAAAAGTTGGGAGGGAGACCAATTTCCAATCTCCTGGCTAAGAAACAATCCAGAAAGGGTCTCCCACTGGGCCTGAAAATGTGGCTGCCCCACAGCTGCCCGTGTCTTTGATCAGAAGCCACCGGAGCTTGGGAGGAATGGTTCTTGTGGACTCTGTCCTTGTGCGGGCCTTAGCTGCTGGGCAGGACTCTGTCCTGAGGGCTGCGGGGGGGGAAGGGAACCCCTTGACTTCAGGCAAAGACCAGCCCAAAGCCAAAGGAAGGAAGTTTGAGCAAGAAAAAGGGATGTGCCTAAAAACTACACAGAAGGCTTCTAGGAGAAAGTCTGCCAAACTAATTATGAGTCCCTGGAGGGGGAACGCAGAGAGACCCTTTCCATCCTTCCCATAGTCTGAGGACAGGAAAACACCGGAAGAGAACTATGGGGCCTGTTACTCTCCAGGCAGCTTAGTGACACGATGAATAGGGTGCTGGGCCGGAGTCGGGAAGACCCGACTTCAAATCCATCTCTGGGCACCCTCTGCCCTGTGACAGTGGGGAGACTCAGTTTACCTCAGTTTCCTCAATGGTAAAATGGGGACCAGATTGTTGTCAGGACCTAAGGAGATAATTAATGCTCCTAAGTCACTTTGCAAGTGTCCGGCTCCCAGCAGATGCTGTGTTGCATCCCTCTCCCCTTCTGACTGATTTTGGCCCCTAGCAAGAGTCTCAAGCCGGAAGTCTACAAGTGCTCCCCACGATCCACAGTAGGGCGACAGCAGGAGTTCTTCATGATGCACCAGCTTTCCCCGGCTCTCTTACAAAGGAACATGGGAAAACTCGTTTGTATTTTCTAGGGACTGCTAAGCTCTTGAGTCGTCTGTCTCTAGGCTGCCTTCTTGTTTAGATGCTCACTTCGAGCTTCCGGGGCCGGCCCCTGCAGTGCTCTAGGCCCGTGGTGCTCCCTCCACACTCCCATCAGGAGCGGATGCAGACTCTCTCACTCTTCCTTTCAGAAAGATGGGTCATCTCTGGCCACTGAGCAACATTCCTCATTCACATCTTCTCCAAATTTCCACAGCTTTCCCTCATCGTTCTGAGGAAAAGCCAAAGCAGCTCTAGTTTCCAAGGAAGGTCACATGATGTTTGAGGCTGTCTTAAAATACATTTGTTTTTTTATTGGATTGCTTCCATCTAGGGGAGGGGTGGAGGAAGGGAGGGAGGGAGAAACACTTGGAACACAAGGGTTTGCAAGGGTGAATGCTGAAAACTATCTTTGCCTGTAGTTTGAAAACAAAAAGCTATTATTACAAAAATGCATTTGTCTGGGAAAGCCAGGATGACAAGCTCTGGGGCTGTGGCAGCATGTGGCACGGGCCGGTTGTAAACCACAAGAGGAAATTTGAAGGAAAAAGGGAGGAAGGAAGGAGCTGTAGTGAAGATGAAGAGGACTAAGGAACAAAAAGCAGACGCTGACAGATTCCCTTTGGAATTGCCCTTTCAACGGCAGCTTTCTAGTAAAGAACCCTGAGGGCAACCAGGAGAGTAAAAGAAATTGCAATTTTACCTCCAGGATCCAACAACCCCATAATTCTGGTACCCAACAGGTACTATTTCCCCATCTTCCAGGTGAGGTGACTGAGGCTCAGAGAGGACGTCTGTTTGTGGCCACAGAGAAAGAGTTAATAGGCAGGATCTGAACCTCCCTCTAAGCCCAGGTTTGGCCCTCCCATCCTAAAGAAGCACTCGAGAAAACAATGTATTTAAAAGGGCAGTGGGGAGACCAGGAGGCAAGGCTGCTTCAGTGAGAGCAAGCTGAACGCCCCTTTAATTTATGGATAAGGAAACTGAAGCCGAGAGCGGCTGAGTGACTTAGTGAGCAACAGCCATTTGAAGAAAGAGAAGGGAAAGGAGAAAGAGGAAAGCCTCCAGGGAGCTTGGAAGCAAGGACAAAGCCACAGGCGCCTCCTGGGAGGTCCGGTGCCAGGGTCACTTGCTCCACAGAGCCGCCCTTTGGCGACCACCGGGCACGCCGAATGCCTGTGTCACTTATTGTGGAACCGGGCCATACCGCGATATCTCATCATGAATCTGCCCCGTGTCCCCAAGCAAGATGAAGGCGGGCAAGCCCCCAACGGGCCTCTCCCAGGGCCCATCCCAACCTAGGCTGGTGATGAGGGGAGAAGGACTTCGAGATGTGAATCCTCAGCCAAAGGGGTCCCTGAATGTCCCAAGGAGAAGGACTCGAGGGCCGCCCGCTGCCATCCATCCCTGAACAAGCATCCCTTCCACGATTCAATGAGGCGCCCTCCAGTCTTTGCTCACCTCCTCCCCACGAGGGAGCTCCCTCTGCCCCCCGAGGCAGTCCACTCCATTTCAGGAGGGCTCCAACAACTATAACCTAAGTCCCCTAAGACAAGTCCATGGCACCAAAAGTTATCGAAGGAGGAGGAAAAATCGAAATCCATGAGCATTAGCGACAGAAACATGGCACCGAGTGGCCAAAGGGGATTTGTAAAGGCCCTCAGGCGGAAAACACCGCAGCTGGAAGGACTTAGGACACAGAATAAGGAGCTGCAGGAGGCTTAGAACACAGGACTGCACGCCAGGGACAAACATTACAGCCGGCCAAGCCCCCCACTGTACATGTCGGAAGTGCAAAGATCATGTGACAGGTCTAGGAGGAGACTTGCAAGACTCTGGGAGGAAAAGCAGCAGAAAGGAAAAAAAAACAAACCAGAAGGGAGTAAGAACAGCCCCTTCTATCTACATAGAAATGAGAAGTGAGAGTTTAGGGGAGCAATTTTAAGAACAACAGTAAATATCTATAACTTGTAAATGACCTGGAGCGTTTTGTGGGTTAAACTGGAGAAGGACCACGGCGCTCACTTAGAGAAACCCTCCCATTTTATAGATGGGGAAACAGAGGCCAAGCTGAGCAGGGTCACACAGGTAGGAAACAGCGGGTTCCCACTAAGGTTCTCAGAGGAATTCTGGGTACAGTTTGCCTGCCCTTCTTTTCCCATTATTGGGAAGAGGAGCTAGAGAATACACAGGCCTGAGCCAATGCTTTCTGGCTGATTACTTTCTCTTCTTCGGTAATAATTCATGATTCCATGCAACCCACTTAACACTGGGCGGGGGGGGGGGGGGGGGAACACTCTTTACGAGCCCAGAGCCGGTCCGGGCAGAAGTCCCCCGAAAGTCCCACCAGAGGCTCTGCTTGCTCAGCACAGGACTTGGTCCAAGGGGCCACCACCTCTTTTACTGGTGAAGGGAAGCCTTGTTAACTGGAGACTGGCTGGAAGTAAGGCTCAGACGAACTCAGTGTCCCAAAAATCCCACTTGAGATTAAGGAGTAAATGCACCCATTTCAATAAGCATGCCCTCGGGTTACAAAGATCACCACGTACACCCTTGGGTTTGAGGCTTACCACCATCCTTCTGGACACATATCAAAAACCTAAGTAGGAGCGTACCCATTTTACAGAGGAGGGAAAGAAGACTGGGAGAAGTAACCCATCCAAGGTCACTCAGCCGGCAGCTGGTAGAATTGGGACTTTTGAACCCAGGTCTTCAGACTTCGACCGCCTTGAGGCTACTTGGTCCCAAGACCAGGGCATGGACTGGTGCAAAAACACATCTCGAAGGACGGGCATTCCCTTGGAGACTGGGCACGGAAGCAGCATTTATTGGGGGTCTGAGATGGGCAGAGCAGAAGGCAGAGACCAAGCTGGCAACGCTCCTGCCAGAGCTCACGGTCAGGTGGAAGTCACGAACCAGACACACGGGGACGCGGGCGCAGTAACAAGGAGGGGGCAGCGGTCGGATGCGAGTCCAGGGGCAGGGGATGGAGGAAAGCGCCTGAGGCTGGCACACGTGTGGGAGGGAGGGTGCGCCGAGCGCCACATGCTCCTGAAATCCCCCAAGTCCCACTGGGAAGGATGAGCCCAAGGGCGGCCAGAAGGATGCTCTGGGCAGAGGCCGGGGCTCCGGGGAGGGAAGCCAGATCTCGGGGGAAATACCTGCCCTCAGGTAATTATTCCAGGGCACTACTCCCAAAGGCCCATGCAAAAACACTGACATCCCTTTGGGGGGAGAGGAGGGACCACCCTCAGTAGTTTCCTAGCCCGAGAAGAATGTTTTATGATCTGTGGATAAAACATCCTGACTTTCCCAGACCAGGCCGGACGCAGCCCGATCTCTCGTGGTCGGATCTTTCCGGGAGGATCCGGGGGATCCCCCGGGGCTGCCCTGTCCCTGGCACATGAAGCAGGGCAAGCAGGTGCACAGACACAGGCGGGCGCTAGCATATACTTACAGGGCTCCCTCCATCCTGGGAAGAGGAAAGCAGAAAAAAAACAGAAAAAGATGTGACGGCCGCCTGGTGCGGGTCTGGGGAAGCTCTCTCCCCCCTGGGCCTTCTCTCCTGGGAGCACTTTCACTTGTTAGAACCCCAACTTGTTCTGGAGACTGGCTCCCGGGCTCAGCCGGACAGAGTCGGAATAGGACCGAGTCGGAGCCAGACAGAGTCGGAACCGGACCGAGTCGGAGCTGGACCGAGTCAGAGATGGACCGAGTCGGAACCGGACCGAGTCGGAGCTGGACCGAATCGGAGCTGAACCGAGTCGGAGCTGGACCGAGTTGGAGCCAGACAGAGTCGGAACCGGACTGAGTCGGAGCTGGACCGAGTCGGAACCGGACCGAGTCGGAACCGGACCGAGTCAGAACCAGACCGAGTCGGAGCTGGACCGAGTCGGAGCCACCCCGGACCAGATGCTCCCTGGCCAGGCAAAGGGCTTGACCGCCCGCTCTGTCTGGGAGCCTCCATACTGACCTCAATCAGTCCGCTTTAATTAGGGAATGTGGGTTAGAAACACTCGAGCCTCGGTGCTTCGTCCCCCCCAGGAGCCGAGCGCTGGCCCGCTGACATCATGTCTGCTTCCTCGGAAGTGTTCTGAGAAAGCCCAGCGAGCGCTCGGGGCAGCCGGACACGGAGGAAGGAGCCTCCATTGCTCCCCCACAGACTTCCCGTGCCCCTGAACGCTGCATCAAGGCAGCTGCTGGAAGCCTTCCCACCCCCCACCTCCGCCTTCCATCGGCGGCCACAGTGGAGCATAATTATACGGGGATGCAGGAGCCGGAGCCTAGCAACAGTATCCAGGCATTAGCTAGTCGGCTCATCAGCCACCCAGCCCCCGCCGGGGCCGGGCTCCATGTTCAAACTGCCCGAGACGCAGCCGCGCGCCTCGCCGCTGATCCCGGCAGAAGGCGAGACGGGAAAACCCACCTGGCTCAGCTGAGGAAGCGCAGCCCATGTCCCGCAGTCGGCCCGCCAGAGCCGGGCAGAGCCCGGAGCCCGGCCCGAGCCAGCCCAGAGAGCCCGCGCACGGGCGGGCATGGCGGGCCCCGGCCCCTACGCGCTGGGGGACGGCTCACCGCCTCTCCTGAGAGCGCCGGGGAGGCCCCCCGAGGAGCTCGGCTCGTGCGGGGAGAGCCGGCCCGCGGGAGCCATCGGGAGCGCAGACGCTCCTCGGGGCTCGCAGGCAGCGGAGCGCAGGGAACGAGCCCGGATTAACTGCGGCCCCCCCAGGACCGCGAGGCTGGCGAGCAGGGGCAGGACAGCAACGGGCTCTAATCCTGGGGGGGCCGTCAGGCAGCTCTCTGAGGAGCGGAGTCTGGCCAGACGCAGCGGCCCTTGTGCTCCCCCACCAAAGCCCACCGGGGGGGCACCGGCCTCCGGAAGCTGGCAGGGAGCCTGAAAGGGCGTCCAGCTGGAGCAGAGCACGCCTGGCAAAGAGTCAGGCAGAGGGACAAAGGGCTGGTGGCAGGGTTTCACCCCACCATACACACACTCACAATCACACACACACACAATCACACACACACACACACTCTCACCCCATCAACAATAGCAAAAAAGTGAGACCAGAGCATGGCCGGACGCTGGGGGCAGGGAGCCCCGGGCTCCTGTGTTTATCCCCCCCTCGCCATAGGAGACACTTCCTGCGCCTGCGAGGGGCCCTCCGTGTCCCACCAGACAGGGCAGGATGGGGGCCTGTTTGGACCCTGCCCCATCATGGCCACGGAGCTGGGGGAAAGTCCTTAGAGAACATCGTGGGGAGACTGAGGCACAGAAAAGTGCTCAGAGCCCCCCACGTAACAACCGTCTGAGTCAGGATTGGAACCCAGGTTTCCCCGATTCCGAGAACAAAGCCCTATCCGCCGAGCCACTGCTGGACGGGGCAGCTCCGTGGGCAGTGGAGAAGCCCTTGCTATAAAAACGAGTGTAAGACGGCGTCCCCAGCGCACACAGGGGCGTGAGCACCAGTAATCTCAACCCTTACACAAAGCCTCGTTTCCATTTTTCCCCAGCTCGGATGAGGAAATTGGAGGCGTGGGGGGAGGGAGATCCCGAAGCATCCAATGCATGACCGGAGACTTTAGTCCCAGGCCCCCTGAGCCCAACCACAGCAAAGGGCAGCTCTGATTTTAGGAGACGTTCGAGCCCCACAACACGACCCGAGTCAGAAGATACTTCGGTTCCTGGCTGGAAAGTCCAGCTGGGAAAGCCAGCGAGAGCAACTCTTCCGAACCCAGTCCTCGGTGTCCTCCAGGGATCTGTCCCAGGTCCTTTTCTCCTTCTATGCTATTTTGGTGGGTGACCTCACTGGCCCCCGTGGATTCAATGACCACGCCGACAATGACGATTCTCAGATCCACTCCTCACCATTGCCCCGATTTCCATTCTTCTATCTCCACGTACCTCCTGGATCCAAGGGAGATCTCCCAGACATCTCATCCTCCACACGTCCAAAAGGAAACTCTCGCTGCTTCCAAACCTCCATGACTCGATGCTTCCACAAACTCCCCACCCCTAGACTCACAATTAAAGTCCGCCCTTGACTCCTCCACGTTATCCCATCCACAGCCAGCCATCCTCCAGGCCGGCTGTTCCCATCTCATTACAACTCCCACCACTTCCTTCTCTGCTCCGACACTTCCAGGACCTTGGGACAATCACTCCCCCTCTGGCAGGTGGACTCGCCCAGTGGGCCGCTGCCTGCCCCAAGCCTCTCCCCTCCAGTTCATCCTCCATTCAGCTGTGAAAACGCTCGGGCCAGAGTGCAGGTCGGACCAGGCCACCTCCTTCTTCGGCCGACTCCCTCTTGCCTCCAGGATCTCGTGTAACATCTGGGTGTTCCAAGCCCTTCATCCCCCGACCCCTTCTACGTTACACCTTCCCCCTCCTCACAAGCTGATGATCCAGATTCTCCAGACTCCGGGCTGTTCCTTGCACAAGACACTTTTTCTGACTACCAGCATTGCCACTGGCCGGCCGCCATGGCTGGCTTGTTCTGCCTCCTCCCCACCACATCCTGGCCTCCCTGGCTTCCTTCAAGCCTCAGTTAAAATCCCACCTTCTGGAAGAAGCCTTTTCCAGTCCTCTTTAATCTGTGTCTTTTCTGTAAGATTAATTCTAATGTAGCCTGAACATATTTTCTATCAAATAAATAGAATTCTAAATATATCTTCTATAAATTAAAGAATAGGATTCTGAATGTTTCTTCTATATACCTTCTTGTTTTCAAGTTGTCTCCCCTGTAAGAAACATCTGGACACAGTGGAGAGCTCACTGGGCCCAATCAGGAAACCCTGACTTCAAGTGCGGCCTGGCTGTGTGCTCCTCTTAACCTGTGAACCCCGTTTCTCTTAGCCTGTTTGCCTCAGTTTCCTCAATTGTAGAAGGCAGGTTATTGTGAGGCTCAAATGAAAGAGTATTTCTAGAGCACTTAATGCGGAACACAGGACGTTTCCCCCTCTGGATCCAGATCCCTGCTTCTCCGTGACTTAGTCGCCAGTGGAGTTAGGGTGACTTGCCCAAGAGCATGCGGCCAGTGTGTTGCATTTGAACTGAAATCTCGTTGGTCCCAAGGCCAGCTCTGACCAGTCTATTCCCCTGCCTTTGATCACCACATCCCAAGGTCTTCCTCGGGCCGGCTGGGCCTTTGAGAAAAAGGTCTTCCCCTTTCTGTCTCATGTATGCAACAAAGGCAACCATGTTAGTACATACTAAATACATGCTTATTTCCTTCATTTCCCCATTACAATGGGAGCACCCGGAATGCAGGACCATGTTTTCATCGTTTTGTGCGTCCCCGACACTTGGCACAAGGCGCTGAGAAAGGCTTGCTGAATTGAATGGGACTGGAGCCGCTGAAGGCCGCGCAGGACCCGGGCAGCCCATAAGCAGCTGAGCCCTGTCTTTCCAGGACCAAAGGCTCAGCTTGTTTCTTCAGTAGCCACTCTGAACGCTCCGGTTTAGGGCACTTTTGTGCCCCGTGCTCTGCTGTAAATAGTCACTTATTGGTGCTTACAGCAACTAGAGAGACCCTGAGCTTTTGAAAAAGTGCAGATTAGAGCCACTCGCCGGAAACTCTGTCGCGTGGTCAGACCGTGACCTGTGCCCACAGACTCCCCAGCAGAGGGAAGGCCTGCATCAAGTGAGAAGCCGTGAATAATGCATCAAGCAGTTAACAGGCTGAGGCCTTTATCCCGGGAATCTTCACCTAACTTAATTGATCCCCCATTTATATTATGTGAGACGCCGGGGAGACGAAATGGCCAACGCCTGCCCCCAGAAAGCTGGCACTCGGGGCCCGGCTGTGGTCACTGGGGCCGAGCAAGCAGAACGTTGGGGCAGGAGAGATGGGGTTCAAACTTCACCTCCGGCACTCGCTAGCTGTATGGCCGGTCTTCAAGACCCCATAATCCTCAGTTTCCCCATCTATAAAATGAGAAAAGAAGAGCATCTTTCCTCCAGGATTGTTGGGAAGCTGAAGCGAGATACCATCTGTAGAGTGCTTGGCAAATCCACAAATGCCGGGGCTCGCTGCTGTTTTAAGGAGAATCTCTGGCTTCTAATATTGTTGCTTTTGTTGCATACAAGAGAAGCAAGGGGGAAGAGCTTTTTCTCAAAGATCCAGCCGGCCTGAGGTCTGAGGAAGAAGACCTTTGGATGATCAAAGGCAGGGGAATAGACTGGTCAGAGCTGGCCTTGGGACCAACGAGATTTCAGTTCAAATGCAACACACTGGCCGCATGCTCTTGGGCAAGTCACCCTAACTCCACTGGCGACTAAGTCACGGAGAAGCAGGGATCTGGATCCAGAGGAGGAAACGTCCCACCCTGATGGAAACAATGAGATGTCCGATGTTCTGTCCTGGCACTGCCCTTTCAAGCCCAAGCCTTTGCCACCCAGTCCCAGTTGAACAGAACCACCTCCATTTCTTAGAAGCTTTAGTCTGATTTCTGGATTAGCTCCGTGCCCACCTTCCATGAGGAGTCCCCAGACTAGCATTAGCTCCAGCCTTTATTCTTCCTGCCTTCCACGGCTCAGCAGGTTCTCTCTGACAATCTGCTTACTCAATTGGGTGTCGCATTATTAGTCACTTTATTCTATTTATGAATATCTATTATTCACTTTATTAGTCAAGGTTTGTTCCGTCCTTTCAAGGACAAGGCTCGCTGTCCTTGGCAGAGCCAAGGGATATGAAACCCCAGTTCCCCTTCTCCACCCTTGCCCCCCCCCCAGGAGCTCTCCCCCTTCCCTAGGGCCTCTGCCTTTCCCCATCAGGATCAGCAAAACATCTTCAGAATTTCCTTCTACAGTTTGCATTTGCTCCTGGGTGAATGCACCTTCCTCTGAACTCTACAAAACCGGTACGGAGGGGGAGTCAGGAACACGTGGCTTTGGACGCTGGCTTAGAAACTCCCCAGGTGGGACTCTGGATAAGTCACGTAGCCTCTCTCACAGCTTTCCCATCTGCATAATGGGGCTAAGGTAGCACCTACTTCATGAGGTTAATTGTGGAGGACAAAGGAGTTCACGAACATAAAGAGTCTGGCCAGCCAGAAACGTGGGCCGTCATCCTTCTCTAACCGTCACTGCGCTCCTCCGAGAAGCTGAGCTCCCGAGGGCTGGCTGAGGAGGCAGGGGGCCGTCCGGTTTGGAATTCTGAGAGAAAGCAAGGACTCCCCGGCTCTCCTAGTGTCATCCACAGAAAAGTGAGTCGGGTTCTGAAATACCTACACAGCAGGGCCCACTTCAGAAGGGACTCCGCCCACTGAAAGATCCACGACTGGGCAGCTCCATTCCCATTTATTTGTTCCCACTTATTAGATTCCCAATTCATTTTAAACCCAAATACTTTCAGATCTGGATCTGAATCTATCCTGTTTGCTTTGCAGAATTAGACAGAGAGTTATTAAATATCCGCCGTGTTTAACGAGCACAATTCATCTTCTCGATTGCTCGGCAAAGATCAAATCATCGGCCTCCATGATGCCCTCGTGCGGGGGCTGAGCAAAGGCCGTCACGATCAGGTTGAGGTCTCCCCAAGTGGGGTTTGCCCAGCCACTGGCAGGCCATGAGACAGGAAGCTCCTCTGTCCAACAACACTGCACCCCCCCCCCCCGTAAGGGGATGCGACACAAGCCAAGCCCTTTCATGGCAGACAGCCATCATGGGGATGCATTTTCTCTTTGTGGCAACGAGAAACCAGACATCACACACAGCTAGTTATATTATCTATTTGTACTGAGGAGATTTATGGGGCTGAATGGGGAAGTCCAAATTAGTACAGCCCTCCCTACACCACATCTTACTTAACATGCTCTTTCCTCCCACCGTATGTCCCCCATTCCCCACCGTGTGTACTGTATCTCCCCCGGGAAGGAGGGGAAGAGAAGTAGGAAGAGAAAAGAACCAAAGGATCCTTCCAAGTTGTAGAAACAGACTAAGGACCCAGAGATCCCTAGACATGGCTTTGGGCTGCTGCAAGAAAGATGAATAAGTTTTCCATGACAGGTAATGTGAAAAGGAAAGATAACAGTCATTGATGTAGGGTAGCTGATAACTGGCTGGGAAGGGAGATAGAATCAATTGCCTCTTCTTTCCTTGCTTAATTAACTGCTCTTAACTAATTTATTTAAATGGAATTTGAGTATATCATGTTGTATTTAATTAGAGATTTCTACCTCTTCAATTAGTATTGTAAACCAAGGTGCTATATGAATTAACATATCAACATCAGACAAGTCACTCCACCTGATTTCCCAAGGGTATGTTTAGTACTCAGAAAGTTAAACATGTTCTATCCCAGTTATAAGCATTCAGGTGTCTCCATGAACCAGGGAAAATCAAGTTCCGCCAAATCACAAAGTCTCCGAGATGGTAGAATCACTCTTGGGTAAAGCTTTGTCCACAATAGTTCTCTGAACTGTTTTCTTTTGAAGAACCTCCAAAAAAGGGTGGCGATCCCCAACTGAAACCACAAACTCCCATGACCATCATCCAAACAGTATTTCACTTACCAATATCTGTTTCCTTGTGGTTCTTAATGTACTCAGCCAGCTCAAAGTTTCCTGCGATGATCGCCACCTACAAGATGATACAAAATCTCAAATTATTTCCAAATTATATGTTTATAATTACGTATTTTAAAAATTCAGCATTATTGAAAGCTTAGACTGTTGGATTTGGAAAGGAGCTGGGAAATGATCCAAAGTCCTCAAGATACTGAGACCCCAAGATGGCGACTGACTTGATCAGGGTCACAAGGCTAATGAATAAGCGGCAGAGCCTGAAGTCAACAGCTCAAAGCTCACTTTTCTCAAGAGACACTGAACAGAGTGCCAGACTAAGTCAGAAAAACCTTGGTTCAGACTCTGCTGAGAGCTATATGAGCATAGGAAAGTTACATCCTCCAGACACATCCAGAATGGGGCAGCACAGCAGATGAGGAATCAGGAAATCCTGAGTTGAAATCTGAATCTCAGACAGGGTGACCTTGGACAAGTCTCTGAACAGGAGGAGGAGAGGAAGGAGATAAAGCAAGAATGCAGAAAACCTGGGAACTCCCAAGCTACGACACCCATTTCCACAAGTGTAGACTAGCCTTTGTCAAGATAATACGTCATGTTTGTTGTCTGTCTTCTGGTGCCATAGCAGCTGGAAGGGAGGAAAGAGCTCCTCACGCTGACATCTCCCCATCCCCTTCTGCCAAGGCTGCCTCAAACCCTGCCCAACTTGCTTAGGCAGCCTGGGTATGGGTGCAGCAGCAGCCAAAGCCATTTCCTTTGGCTGTGCTGTGCATGTACATTTTTACAGTGCAGCCACTGTTTATGTAGTAGTTCTCTCACTCATTCAACACTTGTACAACTTTGTTCCCAGTTTTATTAAGTTCCTATGAGTTTTTTATGTATCACGGATGAAGTTTTAGCCACTGTTTCCCACAAACCCCTGGTTTTTCTAGTGGACTTTACATAGTATGGTGCTTTTGGGGAACACATAGCTCATGTTGTAACAGAATGAATGGATCCAAATGTTAGTTATTATTGTCACTGTTTATTTGCCTAGGGAAGCTTGAGATCAAATTGTGCCTCAGAAATGTGTGACCTCTGTTTGCCTCAGTTTCCTCAACTTTAAAATATGGGTAATAATAGTATCTACTTCCCAGGATTGTAGTGTTTCTTCTTCTGTACAGTTTAATAATCATCCACTGAGCATCTAGAATATTGAAGGGCACTGGAGAAATACTGAGCTGGTGGAAGGAGAAATAGAGAAGTTTTCTTAATGACCTGCTCCAGGAACTGCCACTGCACGGGCCTGGGGCAAGAAAGGGGAGGACACCTTGTACCTGGCAGAAAACTGTGAAGCTGGAAGTGATGAAGAGCAAGGCTCTCACCTTGTCTTGGGTGGGAGAGGGTCCTTTCAGCTGGTGTGTTTGTGTGAGTGTAAGTGTATGAGTATGATTGTGTATGTGTGTGAGTGTGTGTGTTTGTGTGAGTGTGTGTATGTGTGAGTGTGTGTGCAAGTGTGAGTGTATATGTGTGAGTGTAAGTGTATGAGTATGATTGTGTATGTGTGTGAGTGTGTGTGTATGTGTATGTGTGCATGTGTGTGAGTGTGTATGTGTGAGTGTAAGTGTATGAGTATGATTGTGTATGTGTGTGAGTGTGTGTGTGCAAGTGTGAGTGTATATGTGTGAGTGTAGGTTTATGAGTATGATTGTGTATGTGTGTGAGTGTGTGTGTGCAAGTGTGAGTGTGTATGTGTGAGTGTAGGTGTATGAGTATGATTGTGTATGTGTGTGAGTGTATGTGTGCAAGTGTGAGTGTGTATGTGTGAGTGTAGGTGTATGAGTATGATTGTGTATGTGTGTGTGTGTGTTTGTATGAGTGTGTGTGCACGTGTGTGAGGGTGTGGCTGGAAGGATGTAACTAGTAAGTCCTTGAGGGGAAGGAGACTTCATGCCCGTCCTGGAGTTCCCTGGGGATCTGATTTTAGGCTTTTTTCCTGATTTTCCTCTCAATCAGTTCCTCTGGATAAATCCTGACCTGCCATGGCTGAGCTAAGGTTAAAAGCTCATGCCCACCTCGGTACCCAGCCTGGCCAGCCCTGTCTGAAGCTGCCCACAATCCCCGGGACCAGCTAGGGCAGCTTAAGAAAGGGGGAAGAGCTAGTCGGGAAGAAGCTCTTTGGAGCGCTGTGTCCCACCTTGTCCCCATAACCCCCTTGGCAGCGGTTGTCGGGAGACTCAATGAGGTCCTGGGCCCCTCTTTCCAAGCACCGGAAGAGTCCACTTGTTCACACGCAGGAACACCACAGGGGACCGGCTCACATGGAAACTTTGGCCCGACCCCTTCAGACCCACTGCTGGGAGGAGTGATGGGCCAGAGCTCTGGAGAGGTATACTTGAGGCAAGGAGTCTTACAACAAGGTGTTGGAACTGAGACAATGATTCTCTAGTTCACATGTACTTAGTGCTTAGTATAGTTCTACAAGATTGACGTCTATGATGATGTCCTTGTGAGTGCATAAGATCTAAGAGATCTGGGAGGAGGGCAGACTCAGAGATAGAGAGGACAGAGGCTGGAGGCTGGAGGCAGGAGGCCAGATTCGAAGACAAAGACCCTCGTGGTGGCTCTCCTGTATCCACTTCTCCCTCCGAAGCCAGCCAGCCCCAGGCAAAGGAGACGGACTGTGAAGGAGACAACACAGACTTTGGACTTTATGCCTGACCATTTCCCGGTGATTAGGCCACACCTGGAGGCCCATTCGGAAGACCTCCAGAGAGCGAGCCCGGACATTACAGGGAGGTTCTTGATGATTTCCAACAGTTTGGGACAAAAGGAAAAACACAAATTATCAGCAACCGTGCACATTAAAACAACCAATGTGCAGGCAAGGCAACGAGAAAAGCATTCGGGTGAGAGGGGCTGTAGATGCTGCCACAGGGTTTATCATTAGCACTCGCTTTGCGGGCAGGGCCTGGGCCTGGAGGATGGACAATCTGAAGTGAAATTCAGACTCAGACAATTACTGGCTGGGTGACCCTGGCTAAGTCACTAAACTTCTCTCTGCCTCAGTTTCCACAACTGCAAAATGAGGGTAATAATTACCTCGCAGGATTGTTGTGAAGACCAAATGAGATAATATTTCTAAAGCGTTTGGTGCAATGCTTGGGGCCAGATAAATGCTTGATTCCTCCCTTTTGTCTATCAGGGATTCTACGAAAGCTGCACGGCCCATCCCTTGACCTGGCCAACCGGACACGCGTTCCTTCCAGGGTGACGCGGTACCTCTGACAGCCAAGAGTAAAGATGGGCTGAATCAAGGAGTTTGGAGGACGGAACCTTGAATGCCAAGAAAATTAGGAAATCTCATCTAATCTGTAGCCACCGAAGGTATCTGAGCAGGGGCTTGCAGGAGGGACCTACAGAACAAAGGTGGTTGGTTGTGGAGGCCGCGTGGAGGCTTCTAATTGGAGGCTTCTAATTGGAGGCCAGGGCCTGGCATCTGGGCTGGCAGCCGTGGGTGGTGATGTGGCACAGGGAGGAGGAGAAATCCTAAAGAACCAACAGGATTCTGAGCCTGGCTCCAAAGGCCAAAGGGAGGCGGGATCCACAGGAGCTGCCAAGGCTTCCTTCCCAACTGCAAGGCCATGTACCCTGGGAAGGGCGGCTGCCAGAGAGAAATGATTCCTGTAACCCAGGGGCTCAGCCTGGCACAGACTGCTCACCACAAGCAAAGGAATGAGCCCCATGGGCACAATTCCCATGGCCCGCCTGGCAGGAGGGAGGCCAAAGCCTCCTCTCAGCCCTGGTCAACGCTGCCTCAGTAAGACTCCCTTCCCAGAATTCCAGGGAGCCAGGCCATGGCCAACTGAAGAAAAACGGGGGCCCAGGTGCCTTTGTGTGATTGCCCTAAATTTCTCTTGCCTTCGGAAGCCTCATAAAGGCCTCCTCGATCCCTCTGGGAAGCAGAGGAGGCAAAATGGAGAAAGAGAATAACATTTCTCTTAGCGACTTTAATGTTTTTGATGGAATTCGCGCTGTTTTTAAACAGTTTTTCTCCTTAGAATTTGACAGCAGGTTTTTTCCTCCTCCCCAAGTATTTCAAGGGAAATGACACTGCCCCCTCCCCCCCCACGCACCTGAACCTAAAATTAATTTCTTCCTTCCATTTTGAAGGGAATTTCCTAATCAGTCAAGGGACAGGAGCAGCCTGTGGTGAAGGCTCCTCATCCCCGGATGACACTGAGCTGACTGTTCGCACCACGATTCTGGGAGAAACTTCCTTCCCCCTCCGTCAAGCAGGAATCATCCCCGTCAGAGAGGACTTAGGGGGAGGAGGCTCCCGGAGGCTGGCGCAGGGCCACCAGAAACCGCACGGGAGGAGCGCGCAGGGACAAGGGGCCAGGGACTGAGCCCGCCCAGACCGGGGCACCAGGAGTCAGGACCGGCGAGAGCTCGGGCACAGGGCAGCCACGGCTAGCCCAAGCGCCTGCTCTTGCTTTTCTCTGGCACGGGGAGCGGGGGCTCGGGGAGGGGGGACGCAGAATGAGTTCTTGGCCCTGTCAGAGCACGGTGCACAGTGGGGGTCCCGGACCGATCCTGCCCTGCTGTTACTTCATTGCGTGTTCATCTCTCTAAGATTCTTGGTGTCTTGGAGTGTGTAGATGGCTGAAATTACTTTGTCCCTCATGTATCTGAGATTTTTAAAAAATAAATGCTGTATTTTATTTTAGTTTTTGCTGAGGCAACTGGAGTTAAGTGACTTGCCCAGGGTCACCCAGCCAGGAAGGGTTAAGTGTCTGAGACCAGATTTGAACTCAGGTGTTCATGACTTCAGGGCTGGTGCTCTGTCCACTGCGCCCCCTAGTGGCCCTTCGGCCTTCTGGCTGTCCACTGGCCCAGACAGCCTCCAGGCCATGAGGAGCTGCGGAGTTAAGCGGAGCAGAGGAGCGGCCTGTGAATGCATCTCCTAACAGGAGCCCAGCTGAGGGGGAGCAGCCCCTTCCCCCCTCCCCTCCCCTCCCCTCCCGCTCCCGGTGCTGAAGCATCTCCCCAAGCCGTGAGTGCATGTGTTTCTCACCAGCCAAGGTTATTTATAACCACATATTGTGATCCTGACACTTTCTTACTGTTCTTGGAGAAACAGCCCTTGCCCATATGGCGAGGGGAGCGCAGGGCTCCCAACTTTCCCATCTTATGTTTCCCATCCACGCTGGCTAAGTGTGCGTGCGTGCACCAGGCACTTCCTGTGTTTATTATGGCTGTGCTGGCATTTTTAAAGCTAAATAACAGCATTTGGGAGCCGACCTCGGAGACCCTCTGAGCTGACTCCTCCATTGTGCATCTGGGGAAACTGAGACCTGGGGGGAGTCACCAGAGAGGCAGCCCAGAGACTAGACTCCCAGCACAGGGCAATTCCTTGACATTTCTGTTTTTAGATTTAAATATTTACAGATTCCCCCCACTCTGGGAGGGAGAGGTCTCTGACAGAAAAATGCAAGACAATTTCTATAAAACTAATAGTATAGTGGCTCTCCCTGAAAGTGTCTAAAAGGGCAGCCCCCCCTCTGCTTTGTAATTTTAGAAATAACAGAAATAGATTTCCTCTCACTCCCATCACTCATTCCATCCAAAAAGGGGGAAAGAAAAAAAAATTCCCTTAAGTACACAGAGTCAAGGAAAACAAATTCTCATTGCCAGCATACAATGTTCTTGTTCTAAATCCCAAATCTATCACTGCTCTCTGATGGAGAACATACTTCATCATTGGGCCCTGGGAATCAAGGGTGATCAACCATTGCTCTTACAGCTTTCAAAGTCACTTGTCTTCCAGGATCCATGATATTCTTTAAATTGCTCTGCTCTTGAAACTCTGCCCAGGGGGCTCTCAAACTGGGCAGGCCCTTCCATCAGCAGTGTCTCTACTGGGTCTGCATCCCAAAGAGATGCTAAAGGAGAGAAAGGGACCCACGTGTGCAAAAAAAAAAAATTAGCAGCTCTTTTTGTAGTGGCAAAGAACTGGAAGCTGAGTGGATGCCCCTCAGCTGGGGAATGGCTGAGTAAGTTATGGGATGTTATTATTGTACAAGAAATGATGAGCGGGCTGATTCCAGAGAAGCCTGGAGAGACTTACACGAACTGATTGGTTCTGGTGAGCAGAACCAAGAGAACATTGTACACAGAACGGCAAGAGGATATGATGATCAGTGCTGATGGACGTGGTGATTCAAAGTAACGAGATAGAAAATGCCATCCACAACCCAGAGAGAGAACTATGAAAACTACAAATAGGATTTTCACCTTTTTTGTTTATTTTCCCTTTTGATCAGATTTTTCCTGCACAACATGACAATTACGGAAATGTTTAAAGGGATTGTACATATTGAACCTATATTAGACTACTTGCTGTCTTGGGTAGAGGGGAGGGGAGGGACAGAGGGAGAAAAATGGAAGTCTTACAAAAATGAATATTGAAAACAATACACGTATTTGGAAAAATAAATATGGAAATATGTTTAAAGGGATTGTACATATTTAATCTGTATCAAACTACTTGCTGTCTTGGGTAGAGGGGAGGGGAGGGACAGAGGGAGAAAAATTTGGGAAGTCTTACAAAAACGAATGCTGAAAACAATACATGTAATTGAAAAATAAAATACTATTGAACATTTTTTAAAATCTCTGCTGATTCTACTCATTTCATTCTTTGCCACTTTATAAGCTCTCTAAATTATTGTTTTATCTTAGTGATATTATAGCATAAGCTGTTTTTCTGATGTTGTTTACTTTCTCTGAGCCTTTACGTGCCTCTTTGAAATCATCCCTTTCCTCAATTCTTACAGCACAATAGTGCTGTATATGACAGTTTATGCAGAGATTATTTTCTACTTATGATCATACTTTAATTTTCACTACCAAAAGAGCTGCTAGAACCTAGGATATACTATAAGATATTTAATATGTATGGGAATGCCTGCCATCTAGGGGAGGGGGTGGAGGGAAGGAGGGGAAAAACTTGGAACAGAAGGGAGTACAAGGGATAATGTTGTAAAAAAATTACCTATGAATATGTACTGTCAAAGAAAATGTATAATTATAAAAATTCATAAAAATGTTATAATTATAAAAATTAATAAAAAATATTTTTAAAAAAGAGTTGCTAGAAATATTTTATTGTGCAAAAAGGATTTTTTTTAACCATGTCTTTTATCTTTCTTGGGTAAAGGCTGAGTTGTGGTTATAATTGAGCAATTTCTTTCTAATTCCATTTTTTTTTCAGCATGGTTGTACCCATTCATAGGCCACCAATGGTACATCAGTGTGCCAGTCATTCCACAGTCCCTCCAACATTTGTCATTTTTCTTTTTTAATCATTCTGCAAATCTCATGGGTGTGAGGTGAAGTCTCTGAATTATTTTAATTTGTTTTTTCTAATTAATAATGATTGAAATCATTTTTTAATATGGCTACAGTTATCCTGGATTTCTTCTCTTGAGAACTGTCTGTTAGGCCATTGATCAACTAGGGAATAATGCTTTTCTCATAAATTTGAACCAGTTCCTTATATATCTTGGAAATGAGACTTTAGCTGAGAAGACTGCTGCCAAGAGATTTTTCCCCAGTTAATTATTTCCCTTTTAATCTTAGCTTTATTGATTTGTTTGCACAAAACTTTAATTTTATGGAATCAAAATTATTAATTTTCTCTTCTGTGATCTTCTTTTTAAATTTTTCAATAGTATTTTATTTTCCAAACACATATAAAGAGTTTCCAACATTCATTTTTGTAAGACTTTGTGTTCCAAATTTTTCTCCCTCTTTCCCTTAGCTCCCTCCTCTCCAAGACAGCAAATAATCTGATAAAGGTTAAATGTGTGCAAAACATATGTCCATATTTGTTATATCTCACTCTTATTTCTTTACAAAATTTTCTTTTGTCCACAGATCTGATGGGTCATTTTTCCATGTTTCTCTATTTTTTAATGCTATGATCTCTTATATCTATGTCAAGTATCCACTATCTTGGTATAAGGTGTTAACTGTTGATCTAAACCTAATTTCTTGCAGACTGTCTAGTTTTCCTAGCAGTTTTTTTTAAATCAAATATAAAAATTAGTCCCTCTCCCATTAACTGGAATCTTTGTGTTTATAAAAAAATAGACTCCTGGATTCTCTTGTCTCTATTGTCTGTGACCTATTCTGTGGCATTTATACCTACCTCTATCCATATCCACCATCCATCTCTGTCTGTCTCTGTCTGTCTGTGTCTATCTCTCTGTCTGTCTCTTTGTTTCTGTTTCTCTCCCCCCCCACTCCTTCTCCCTCTCTCCTTCTCTCTCTTTTCCCTTCTCTCTCCCTCTCTCTGTCTCTAACAAGACCCCAATTGTTTAGAGAATCACTGCTCTATGGCCTGGCTTAAGAAGGGGCATCTCAGCCCCTGTCAGAATCCCAGGGGCTTTATCTATCCCTAGTGGAGAGGAAACTGGCTATGAGAACCTCGTGGGCCTCCTTGACCAGAAGACTTTGGCCACTTCAATTTCCAAGCTGTGCCTCAAGAGATCTAGTCTTCCCACCTTCCTATGGACAAGGCCATAACCCCCAGAAACAGAAGAAGGAGAGGGACTAAGCATTTATGGAGCACCTACTGCATGTGGGCACAGTGCTCAGCACCTGGTGACCCTGGCCCTGGTAGCCAGATGGGCTTGGGACAGTTCTGTTCCCAGTGTCACCATGGCCACGGCATTCGCATGATCCAAGCTCCAGTTTGCTCACTAAGCTATATGAACCCAACAAAGCCTCCTCCAGTTCCGAGCCTGGGATCCTAACAACAGATTATGGGCTGGCACAGGGCATTCCCCCCCCCCAGACAGCAGTCCCCACATGCTAAGACTTTATTTGATCTTTTTTTCTAAGCCTCAAAGTGGGGAAGGAGGGTCCAGCCTGCAGCGACATGATAATCTCCTCCACGTGACCCCCACAAAGGGTCATCCTCCTGCCTCTGCTGGGAGACCTCCAGATAAGAGCCCTGCATCTTGCAATCACTGTTAGGCAGTCGCTGGGGAATTTTCTTTATATTAATCCTTAATTAATAAATGAAATATATATTAAATAATAAATCAATAATTTGTTAGTAATAATAGTAATAAAACAGTAAGCTCAATAACAAAGATTTACCAGCACCAGGCATTCTTCCTGCTTCCATCCCTTGGGACCAAGCCCCAAAAGGCAAATCCCTACCTCCCATAATAACCTGCATCTACATGCAGAGAACTGAGAACTTTTAACGGAGCAGAGCTGGGTCACTTGGTCCAGCTGTCTCATGTTACAAAAGGAGAGTCTGGGGCTCTGGAAGATGAAGGGATTTATCTAAGGCCTCCCAGCTGGTAAGCAGCTCTAAGCCGGGATGCTTTCCCTTAGCCTAGGCTGCTTCCTCCAGTATGCCCCCGAGATGTGCAGACCCCCCTGGCCTTTTCTAGCTCAATAAGCACTAAAGAAGGGGCTGGGCCCCTCCCTGACTCCTGCCCAAGCTCCCGAGTCCTTCCCAGGAACTCATTTCTGATATGGGCAGGAGCTCCCCGCTTCTTGCAGGACGGTGGGTGGCTACTTCAAACACTGCACATGGAGCTTCTCCTCTCCAGAAGCTCCCTGAATGATGTACAAGATGCTCATGGCTAGAGTTTAAAGCCGATGCCCGTCAAAGCTGAACTCACCAGCTTTCAGGGATCGATGGATGGCTACGGGGGGGGAACATTCAGCCCTGATAACTGAAGCCAGAAAGTCTCATTGGAGGGGAAAAAATGTTCTAAAGCTTGAAAAGTTTCTCATGCAATGGTCAAGCCACAGCTGGAAAGTTCAACCCAACTGCTTAACTATGGATTCACCACTCGGGCTTTGCACTGGGGAAACATAAACTAAGCCAGCCCCCCACACATCCCTCAGCCTCCAGAGCAGCTGAGGAGACAGAACCTTTTCTTCATCCGCAGGTACAGCCCCAGAGAACCCTTAGCTGGGAAAGTAGAACAGAGGCACTCAGGACATGGCTAGTCGCTTCTCTGGCTAGTAAAATATTTATAGTAACCAAGGGAGAAAGAGCCCTTATAAAACATCAGAGAAAGCATAAAAGCTTACTGTAGGGGGAAAAAAAACCCTGGGAAGCTCTGATTTCAGATGGGCAAGATTTACTGCTCCCTACCTCAGTGTATTCTCCAAGTGCATTAAAAGTTCGCCTTTGAACTGCTGAGGCTTTTGAAGGGCACAGTGTGTTTCCAGACACCACGGTACTTCCAATGAAAAGCTGGACAAAGAAGGAGATTGGATGGAGCTCTATGGAGAGATAATCTTGATGAGTCTAGCCCTGAAAGGGAATCCTGGGATGGTACTGAAAAACCTGCAGGTCACAACAAAGATTTCTCCACTCAGCTCTCAAATTCCCTGAAATTCCAAGGAGAAGGAGACAGCTGGAGAAAACTGAATCCTGCTGATGACCAGAGCTGCTGTCCTTGGTACTTATTATGGACGGGGGAAAGTGCTGGAGGAAAAAGACCACTTTCAAAATGATTCTACTTTTCTTGCATTAAAAGACCCCCTCCCCCCAAGAACTATAACATCTCATTTGTAATATAAAGAAAATGAGAAAGAGATAATAAATGATTGGGTCCCAAATCATAAAGTAGCCTCTGGCAAGTACAAGAATAGATCTCAGGGGATGTGAGCAGTGGGAAGGGAAGAAAAAGAGAAGAAAATAAGAATTTATTAAGGATCTACTATGCGCTAGGTATTGTACTAAGTGTTACACAAATATAATCTCATTTAACCTGAGACAAGTGATCACTTTACCAGGCATGTATTGGGAAAGGCTGCTAATGTCACCCCCCCCCTCCCAAACATCCACAATAATTGAATATTCACCACTTCTGAACTGAAGGGAATGAAGAGTTCTCAGAATCCAGAAACCAAGTAGTTTCTATAGAAATTGAAAGACAGTTTATTCCCATCAGCCAGACTCCTACTGGAATTGTCTCAAAGGTGCTCTCAGTGAGCCTGAGGAAAAGAACAATAATTCAATATTTTTTATTTCATTACCAGAAAAGCAGTCATTGCATCCACCTGTAAAATGGTCTGCAGAAAACTAAGCACAAAGGAAGAGAAGGCCAATGACTTCTCCAGGACCTCTTCCACCTGCACTCTCCCCAAGATGAGACACAGGAGATGAATAACGATAATAATAATAGATGGCATTTATAAAACACTGCCAGGTGTCCAAAACCCTTGGACCCATTTCATTTGAGTGTCACAATAAGCCTGGAGTTAATGTTATTATTCACAATTTATAGGTCTGAAGACGGAGGCACAAAACTGAGACATTTTCAGTCATACAGTTACAAGGGTTCAAGTCTTCTTGACTCCGAGTCCAGGACTCTGGACCTTGTTCAAGGACAGATTAAATTATCCACTGTCTGAGTCACAGATTTAGAGCAAAAACAGATCTAGAAGCCACTTCTCCAACTCTGAGATTCTGGGAGTCCTTTAATTGCCCAGGACTAAGAACCTATCAAAAATTTCCATTAAACCAAGTTTCTGTAGTGAACTTCCTCTCCATTTTCAACCTTTCCACATCAATCATTATCACCACAGGAACTGCGGACTCCACTTCTGGAACCCTGATGAGTTCCAACAAGTGAGTTTTAGTCTTCCCTTGCCCAGACTGCATCTTACGCTGCACTTCTGGACCATATCCCAAAGGTGCCAAGATCCATGTCTCCCCTTCTTCTTCCAACTCCCTTATAAGTGTTATCTTTCCAAGTGAGAATGGCAACTTGAGCATAGGACTGTCTTGTTTACTTATATCCACACAGCCAAGTACTTGCCACAGAGTAAACACTAAACAGATTCTATCTGCCTATCTGTCTATGTATCTATGCACCTACTCTCTATCATTTACCTAGTTATCACTTCTCTGGCTCTGTCTGTCTGTCTATCTCCCTCCCTGCCTCCCTCTCTTTCTCCCTGTTTCTCTCCCTCTTCCTCTTCCTTTCCCTCTACTACCTTTGTATCTATTTACCTATCTCTCTATCATTCATCTAGTTATCACCTCTCTGTCTCATTATCTCTGCTGTCTCTGGGTCTCTCTATCTCTCTCTTTCTCACCGTTTCTCTCCCTTTCCCTTTCCCTCTAATACCAATCTATGTATCCATGAACTTCTCTATCATTCATCTAGTTATCACCTCTGTGTCTCTGTCTGTCCATGTCTGTCTCTCCCTTTCCCTCTCCCACCTGTCTATATATCTATGCACCTATCATTTACCTAGTTATTACTTCTGTGTGTGTGTGTGTGTGTGTGTGTGTGTGTGTGTGTGTCTGTCTCTCTCTGCCTCGGACTGTCTCCCTTTCTCTTTCTCCCTCTCCTACTTATCTATGTCTGTATGTACCTATCTCTCTATCATTCACCTAATTATCACTTCTCTGTCTCATCGTCTATGGCTCACACTGTCTTTGTGTCTCTCTTCTGTCTGTCTCTCTCCCTCTCCCACCTATCTATGTGTCTACACATCTACCATTTACCTAGTTATCACTTCTCTGGCTCTGTTTGTCAGTCAGTCTGTCTCTCCCTTTCTCCCTCTCCCTCTACTACTTATCTATGTAAGTATGCACCTATATCTCTGTCATTCACCTAGTTATCACCTCTCTGTCTCACTGCCTGTGGCTCCCTGTGTCTGGCTCTGTGTCTCTCTTCAGGCTGTCTCTCTCCCTCTACTACGGGTCTATGTATCTATGCACCTATCTCTATTATTCAACTAGTTATCACCTCTCTGTCTCACCATCTCTGGCTCTGTTTCTCTCCATTTCTGTGTCTCTCTGTCTCTCTCTTTTCCTCTCCTTTTCTCCTTCTCTTTCTCCTTGCCTCTCTCCCTCCTTTCCCTTTCCCTCTATTACCTATCTGGAATCTCCTAGCTGATCAGCTTAATGCTACATAATTTCCAACAGAGTATTGCTGCTTCTTCAAAGAAAAAGGATAATATGACAAATAATATCAACTGAAACTTTAAAAAGTTCCTCAAGCTTGATATCCCTTCTCTATCAACGTGGCCATGGCACCTCTCATGTTCTGGGCATTCACCCAGCACTTCATAAAATACTTGATCTGAATAAAACTTTAATTTTAAGTCTTTCAATCGCTCTGTGACAGATTTGCTGCAGACACTGGGTCACTTTCATTTTAAAGACAGATAAACCAAACCCCAAAGGAGTTGCTGCACTGCCCCAAATTACCCAGCAGCTAAACATCGCAGGCAGGACCAGAACTCGGGCTTCTCAGGTCCTATTCCTGCACTTCATCCACTCTATGGCATTGTCTCTCATCATGGAAACATAACACTTGACCTGCAAAGCTCAAAGACTCCAGACTGCTTTATTCACACAAAGAGATTCATGGAACTATCACTAAAATCCATATGATCAGAGACAACTTAAGTGGGTAGTGTTGCACCCAGATTCAGGAAGATCTGAGTTCAAAACTGGCCTTGGACATTCCCTAAGCTGTTTAACATTAGACAAGGAATTTAATCTTTGTCTGCCTCAGTTTCATCATCTGCAAATTATGACACAAATATTATGACACAATAGCACCCAACACCCAGAGCTGTTGTGAAGGTAAAATAGGTTAATATTAAAGTGCTTGGCAAATTTTAAAGCACTATATAAGTGCTGTCACCACCACCATCATCGTAATGATCATTTTCCAAAGGTCCCAGGACCCAGAACAAACTAACCTGACCCAAGAGGCCAGCGAATAATTAGCCTAGAACAGGCAGGGATACCTTGTCAAAAATAATGTTTATTTAGCCAAGTTGCTGGGTACAAAATAAATCCACATAAATCCTCAACATTTTTATGCATTACCAACAAAATGCAATAGCAAGAGATACAAAGAGAAATTCCATTCCAAACAAATGTTGAGAGTAGAAAATATTTGGGAATCCATCTACCAAAGAAAAGTCAGGAATTATATGAGCAAAATTACAAAACACTTGCCACAAAAATAAAGTCAGATTTAAATAATTGGAAAGACATCCAGTGCTCGTGGATAGGCCGAGCGAATATAATAAAGATGACAATACTCCTCAAACTAATCTATTTATTTAGTGCTATACCAATCAGACTCCCAAGAAACTATTTTAGTGACTTAGAAAAAATAACAACAAAATTCATATAGAAGATTAAAAGGTCGAGAATTTCAAGGGAATTAATGAAAAAAAAGTCAGAGGAAGGTGGTCTAAGTGTACCTGATCTAAAGCTATATTATATTGCAGCAGTCACCAAAACCACTTGGTATTGGCTAAGAAATAGACCAGTCGATCAGTGGAACAGATTAGGTACAAAGGATAAAAAAGGGTACATCTATAGCAATCTAGTGTTTGATAAACCCAAAGATACCAACATTAGGGATAAAAATTCATTATTTGAAAAAAATGTTGGGAAAACTGGAAATTAGTATGGCAGAAATTAGATATGGATTCACACTTAACACCATATACCAAGATGAGATCAAAATGGGTCCATGACTTAGGCATAAAGAATGAGATCATAAATAGACTAGAGGAACAGAGAATAGTTTATCTCTCAGACCTGTGGAAGAGGAAGGAATTTATGACCAGAGGAGAACTAGAGATCATTACTGATCACAAAATAGAAGATTTTGATTACATCAAACTAAAAAGTTTCTGTACAAACAAAACTAATGCAAACAAGATTAGAAGGGAAGTAACAAATTGGGAAAATATTTTTACAGTTAAAGGTTCTGATAAAGGCCTCATCTCCAAAATATACAGAGAATTGATTCTAATTTATAAGAAATCAAACCATTCTCCAATTGATAAATGGTCAAAGGATAAGAACAGACAATTTTCAGATGATGAAATTGAAACTATTTCCACTCATATGAAAGTGTTCCAAATCACTACTGATCAGAGAAATGCAAATTAAGACAACTCTGAGATACCACTACACACCTGTCAGATTGGCTAAGATGAGAGGAACAAATAATGATGAATATTGGAGGGGATGTGGGAGGGCTGGGACACTGATGCATTGTTGGTGGACTTGTGAAAGAATCCAGCCATTCTGGAGAGCAACTTGGAACTATGCCCAAAAAGTTATCAAACTGTGCATACCCTTTGATCCAGCATTGCTGCTATTGGGATTATATCCCAAGGAAATACCGAGGATGGGAAAGGGACCTGTATGTGCCAAAATGTTTGTGGCAGCCCTTTTTGTAGTGGCTAGAAACTGGAAGACGAATGGATGTCCATCAATCGGCGAATGGTTGGGTAAATGATGGTATATGAAAGTTATGGAATATTATTGTTCTGTAAGAAATGACCAACAGGAGGAATACAGAGAGGCTTGGAGAGACTTACATCAACTGATGCTGAGTGAAATGAACAGAACCAACAACAACACTGTATGAGGACGTATTCTAATGGAAGTGGATATCTTCAACATAGAGAAGATCCAACTCACTTCCAACTGATCAATGATGGACAGAAACAACTACACCCAGAGAAGGAACACTGGGAAGTGAATGTAAAATATTAACACTATTGTTTATCTACCCAGGTTATTATACCTTTGGAATCCAATACTTAACATGCAACAAGAAAATGGTATTTACACACATATTATATCTAGGTTATACTGTAACATATGTAAAATGTATGGGATTGCCTGTCATCTAGGGGAGGGAGTAGAGGGAGGGAGGGAGGGGAAAATCTGGAAAAATGAATACAAGGGATAATGTTATAAAAAAAATTACTCATGCATATATACTGTCAAAAATTATAATTATAAAAATTAATAAAAAAATAATGTTTAACACAAGGGGAGTGGTCTCAATTTTCATAAAGACAGACTTCTTGCTGAGGGGAGGAGGTGGATTGATTTATTCTACTTGGGTTGCCTTATACCCTAAGGCATTTGCTCTCTAATTTCCTCACCATTTTCCCAATCATGGGAGCTCTCCTGACCAGGAATAGGTTGTCTCCAAAGAAATGAGCCTTTCCCACTGAGTGGACAACACATACACAAGGCTGGGTGGCTACTTGTCAGGGATGTCCCTGGGGGCTCCCAGTTTGCCCTGAACTGGCGATTTTTGAAGTCCTTATCTCCAAGGTTGTTTGTCTGACAATGTTCAACAAAGGCTCTGAGGAGCTTCAGACTCGAGAGCCGGCATCAGCACAGCCAGCACCTGCTCCCAAGCAACATCTCTTCCCCCAGCATAATACTGATGGGACATCCAGGAGCTGACAGGGATAGAGAAATCCCATAAAGCACAATTCTAGCCCGTAATGGAGACAGGTCACTCCTCAAACTGGTTAGTAACCATACATCTCTAAAATAGACCAGAGACCAGGAGACCAGGATGCTTCTTTGGCCATAAAATTAATTATCAGGGCATAAAAATAAAGGTTTTTTTGTTTTCTTCAGTCATTTTAGGCATGTCCAACTTTCTGTGACCCTACTGGGTTTTCTTGATAAAGAAATTGGAGCAGTTTGCCATTTTCTTCTCCAACTCATTTTTACCTTTTACCTTTACCTTTTTACAACTCATTTTTACAGATGATGAATTGACAGAGTTAAGTGACTTGCTCAGGGTCACACAATGTGTAACTTTTTGAGGCTAGATTTGGACTCGGGAGAATAAATCTTTCTTACTCCAGGGCCAGTGCTCTGCTAATTATACTCCTGGTTGTCACAGAAATGAATTAGATACCATCTACTTCAATCTCACAGAGGTCCAGATAAGTGACCTGCCCAGGTCACACAGATAATTAGTGATAGAGATACCCGTATTAGAATGTAAATCATTTACATCCTTATTTAATCCCTTATTATTACTAACTTGCTTTTTCCTTTTTATATTTCTCTTGACTGTTATCTTTATCATTCAGCGTTTCCATGTAGCTCTGGTCTTTTCCTCAGGAATATTTGGAAATTCTCTATTTCATGAAAGTCTCATTTTTTTTTCCTTTGTAGAATCATACTTAGTTTTATTGAGTAAGATATGATATCCTTGCCTCTACTATTTCCTAAAATATTGCCTTCCAAGCTCTCTATTCCTAACAAGAAATGGCTGCTAAGTCTTGTTCATTCCTGACTGGCTCCTTAGCATTTGAATTCTTTTTGGTTGCATGCAATATTTTGTCTTTGACCTGAAAGTTCTAGATTTTAGCTATGATGTTCCTGGGAGTTTTCCTTTGGCTATTTTAAGAGATGACTGGTGGATTCTTCCTATTTCATTTGCACTCTGGTTCTAAGAGATAGGGACAGTTTTCTTTTATGATTTCCTAAAATACGGCTAGGCTCTATATTTCCTATGGTTTTCAAGTAGTTCAATAATAGTTAAATTATCTCTCAATTTTTTTTTAAATCATTTGTTTCTGATATCACACAGAAGTGGATTTTGCACTAATCTGACTGACCAATCATGGAAGGATGCAGTGTCTCTAAATACACCCACTTATAGTAGTGAATAGTCTGTTTCAGAAGTTAATGGTATTTGAGGAAATTGCTACATTCCAACCAAATTTGATCTGACATTGTTTTAACTTCTAAAAGCACCACTGAGAAATCTCAAAAGATACACAAAATAGACAACTAACTCTCCATTCCTGCGGTCAGCAAATGGCCTACCTGAGGAGGTCAGGCAAATCTGATTAAAAGAATTTCTAGCAAACTCTGACTTTTCTCGTAGAAACCCAGGAACGTTTCATTAACTATGGGGGCGCACTTCCCCAAACTCAGAACTCTGGGGGTCTAGGAACTTGACTGGTATCTCTGTCCAACCTGACCATTTCCACAGGGAAATCACAAAACATTTTTTTAAACTGGGCTACTGCTGGAAAAATTTACCTTAAGACATGAGGTATATGATAACTAAAGGAAAAGTAAGAGGATAATTCAGAGCCATTAAGTTTATCCAACTCATATGGAATATTATTGTTCTATAAGAAATGACCAACAGGAGAAATACAGAGAGACTTGGAGAGACTTACATCAACTGATGCTGAGTGAAACGAGCAGAACCAGAAGATCATTATACACTTCAACAATGATACTGTACGAGGATGTATGCTGATGGAAGTGGATTTCTTCAACATAGAGAAGATCTAATCCAATTCCAATTGATTAATGATGGACAGAACCAGCTACATCCAGAAAAGGAACACTGGGAAATGAATGTAAACTGTTATTTTTACCTTCTGAATCCAATTCTTCCTGTGCAACAAAAAATTCGGTTCTACACACATATATTGTATCTAAATTATACTGTAATATATTTAACATATATAAGACTGCTTGCCATCTGGGGGAGGGGGTTGGGGGAGGAAGGGAAAAAATCTGAATAGAAGTAAGTGCAAGGGATAATGTTGTAAAAAATTACCCATGCATATGTACTGTCAAAAAATGTTATAATTATAAAATAAAATAAAAAATTAAAAAAAAAAAAAAAGAAAAAAAAAAAAAAAGTTTATCCAACTCAGCTCCCTCCTGGTCATTCTGGAAACACCCTCTCTTTACTCTTCTTCCTGTTTCTGCTGCCCTTGTCTCAATACCTTCTCCCTGGTCAGAAGAGCAGAGGTCCATATTACCTTGCTGATGCTACTTGGCTCCTGCTGACCAGCACGACAAATATATCTTCAGATACCAGTGTTACGAATCAAAGCTCCAGGGGCTTCCTCAAATCCCAGAAGTCAGTCCTCTAAGGCAGTCCTCTCAGAGCATCCTAAGAAAGTGGCAATGGGTTGCCGGGGCTGTCATCCCCAGGCTCAGCGGCCACGTCAGCAGAGCTCGCACACAGAGCGCGCTCCAACCATTCGGGCTCGCTGACTGATGCTTCCACAGATGATTCAGGGGGCCATCTGTGGCCAGCTCCAGGGAGGCAAGATGCTGCCAGAAATAGCTGGCACATGTTGGCTCCGGAACCAGTTTTAGCCTCTTCCTGGGCAAACTGTGGGCAGGGCCCACATCACCTAAGATGGGAGACATTCCTTCCCTCTAATGTGGGACTCCTGAACTTCAGGACTGCTGTGACTCCTCCAGCCTTCCTACAATCATGATTGTAATCCATAATCTGGTTGTATTAACAATAATAAAACCTCAAGATTCTCCAGCACTTTAAAGCTTACCAAGCACTTTCCTCTCAAATCCATGAGAGTTGTGATGATTTCTTGAGCTCTCCTTATTGCAAAAGTCCCTAAAGTTAGAAAGAACCCTAAATTTGGAGTCAGGAGGGCCTGACTAAAAATCAAATCATCTCAAAAAGCCCTGTGACTGATGATCCTCCTCTCTGGGAACCAAGGTAAAAGCAAACTGGGAAGTCATTTCAAATGGGAGTGCATCCAGCACCAAGGTGAGCTCACACTAACCCAAAGCAAACTCAGATCCTTGAGAAGATTGCACAAAGTAGAGATACTGTACCGGAGTCATCGAACCAAACACAGGAGGAGTGTTCAGAGCCACAAAACTGTCATTAAGTTCCCCAGGACCTTATGAGGTGGCTTGAATGCCCTCTGTGCAGAAGCTCGGGAGCCACTGGTCAGCAGGCACTGAATCACGACTTGTGGCTGCAAAGGGTTGAGATTGCACAGCCATTGGTCCAACCTGACCCAGAACCCTCTCCAGTACTCCCATCAGGGAGAACTCATATTTAGTGAGAAGAAAGGAGTTTACCTCATGAGAATGAGGTCAGGGAAACAAACCCATTGCATTTGGAAGTAGCTTTCACTATTGGGTAGTGTTTTCTTTAGGCAGAGCCACAATCTGCCTCTCTGGAATTGTTTCTCATGTGCCCCTTCCTCCAGAAAGCCCTTCTTGATTTCCTCTCCCTAATTATCTTCTATTTCACTTCTCCACATTCAAGTTCTTACATAAGGATCGCCTTCTGAATCCCTTCTGTGGTGTGAATACGAGAAGGGAGCTCTGTGACAGCCCCCCTGGGCTGAGCTGACCACTAGCTCTGGAGTGAGCACCTTAGGTGCTACATGACCCTCTTGTGTCACTTAATGTCCAAGTTTCCTCATCTGAAAATGGGCATAATAGCAGCTCCTCCCAGGTATCCCAACAGACTGCTGGGATAAAATGAGAGAATATGTATAAAGAGCCTTAAAAAATATCAGTAATAGAGATTGGATAAACCATTGGATCACCAATGGATGGCGATCATTACTAGACTTAGGAGGCCTTGAGGGCCATCCCAGCGCATTTCAGACCTGACAGCTGTCAAGTAAACCCAAGAACAGACTGAGCCTGTCCCGTGGGACCGGCCTTTGGCTGGCTCCTCACCAGGAGGCTGCCTGTTTGGCGATGAATTCTCTGACCACGGTGATCACTGAAGCAAAGGGAGAAAAAGTAGTCCTGGGAGCAGGGTCTCAGCATCCAGGACTGTTTTACACACAGTGACAGAGAAACAGTGCACGGATGGGTTGCTATCTGAACCAATGGAGGGAGTTCCCACACTGATTAATGGGGGATCTCTCATGGTTTCAAAGCCCAGATCTCATCCCTCAGAAGAACGAAGTTTCCAGAGGCAGAGACTATTTCATGTTTACATGGGCTAGACATACAGGAAGTACTGGTTGCCCAGTGGTTAGTGACCAGCTTCACCTGTATGCTCCTAGTCGTGCTCCCTGAGATCTATCAGTGCAGTCCAACCCTTCCCCTGAGTGACAAGGGGGCAGCTCAGCCCTTCCCCCACCTCCTTCCTTTTCCAGCCCAACCAGCTCCAACTTCCTCCAATGCTTTCCTACATGGAGTGGTCCCCAAGATCCTCCCTGACCTGGAGCTCAGATCCTTTTTTGTGGAAGGGATGGACAAAGAGAATCCTCTGGGGAACTCTGACCAAAAAAGGAAAAAAAAGAACAACCTCTATTGGGACAGAATTTAATGGGGCAAAACCCCACTCTGAACAGAGACTAAAAATGGAAGGCAGTGTGGTCCAATGGACAGTTGGTCTGTTCTGGTATCCCCTTGGCCTGGCTCCCGGCTATGTGCCTCCCTGCTCCGGGCCTCAGTTTCCCCATCTGCAATGTGAATGAGCAGCTGGGGTGAGGAGACCTCTAGGGTCCCTTCCAGTCCTATATTAGTTATCCCAGGCCCTGCTGTGAAAATTTCCTGCATTATCCCCTGGCAGTGCCCCCCAGTGCTTCCCTCTGTCAAGTCACACCGTTAATTTTAGCAGGAACCGTTTTAGGGGCCTCGAGTACAAGAGACTGAAATCAAGGCTGGTTTGAGACCCGGTGAATCATCCATTCCTGCTTTATTTTTACTGAATTTCCATGGAAAAGAGAGAGGCTACCTTAACAACAAAGATCTACATTCCCTCTGTCCTTAGAGACAAGACTCCCATCCTCCTCCCCTCCTAAAAAAGCAGAGAGAAGGGAACAACCGCCCAGAGTTCCGATGCTTCCACCTTCTGCCTTAAAGTAAAAGCACCCAGTGCCTCAGGGAAAGGTCCCACTCAAGCTAAAGACGAGCGCCAGTTCTCCCTTTTTCCGGGTGCGAGTGCTGGAGACAATGCTGAAGGCCCGGCGAGGGGAGGGGGGCGCTTATTTTAAAAAGTGAAAAGAGGAATAGGAGCATTTCAGGGATTCACCCTTATCTGTGCAGCCGCAGGGGCTCAGCTGCAGAGGAACAGGTGTGAACTCCAAAGAGGGAAACCTTGCTTAAAACAGAGGAGGCCCAAGCAAAATCAGCTGCCTCCAGGGAGTGAGCTCCCTGTCATCGCAGAATGCCAGCAAAAGATGTAGCCATGGGCTTCCTGAGAAGGGCTACATGGCTTCAGGCAGGAGTTAGGCTCTAGATAAGGGAGGAACTCTGGGAACCCCTCCAGACTCTTCTGTTCTAGAACTGAAAGGAACCTCTTCTGCTCTAGAGCTGGGAGGAACCTTCGGAACCCCTCCAGATCCTTTGGTTCTAGAGATGGGAGGAATCATGGGAAGCCCTCCAGACCTGTTAGGATTACAAGGTGATAACTCAGGTTGTTTAAACAATTCTCGAGCTCAGAATTCACACCTTTGGTTCAGGCCTTTGAAGGAAGTTTATACCTTTGAGATAGAGTTTATATGTTTAAAGGAGTTTGCACCTTTAAGAGGAGCAAGTTCATTGGTTGAAGTATTTCCTGCAGGCCCCTGAGTTCTCACATGCCCAATCTCTGCTAGGATAAAAGAGGAGGGCACCATTGGAGAGTGGTCTGGCTGGGAGATTTAGTCGGCGGTCTGGAAGGAGAAAGGAGTCTGGGAGAGTTGGGACGGCAGTCTGGAAGGAGAGAGTCTGGCTGGAGGCTCCAGAAGCTTCCCAAGAAACCTGCTCACAGAGGAAAAGATTATACAGAAAAGAGACCTCCTCCCAGAGAAGGATTATAACTGAGAGACGACCGGACCTTTACACAGACCTTCTTGCTCTAGAGCTGGGAAGAACACTGGAAGCCCCTCCAGACCCTTTGGCTCTAGGTCTGAGATTTTCCAGGGGAATCCAACTTCTCATTTTAGAGGAAGAAGCAGAGGACATGAAGGATGGGATTCACATCAGTGGAGGCTCGGAGAGGTTCAGTGACCCGGCCAATCTGGAACTTGGATCATCTGAATTGGAATCCTGAGCCCATTCTACCAGAAGCAAAAGCCACATGCAAGCTGAGAAATCCTCCTGACATTTGTCTGAGCTTTTAGGGACCACTAGATGGCACCAGAGAGTGAGTGCTCAGGCCAGACTCCAGAAGCCTGCAAGCTCCCATCTGTGGCCTGGGCCCTTTCCAGGCGGGTGACCCTGCACCTGTCACCTAGGACCCCCGTGGGCTCTGACCCTTTTGGGCTGGGTGACCCTGCACCCATCACCTAGCTCTGGCCCCTTCCTGGCCAACCTGTCACCTAGGGCCCTGGTGGGCTCCGACCCCTTCCTGGCCGGGTGACCCTGCACCCGTCACCTAGCTCCGACCCCTTCCTGGCCGGGTGACCCTGCACCCGTCACCTAGCTCCGACCCCTTCCTGGCCGGGTGGCCCTGCACCCGTCACCTAGCTCCGACCCCTTCCTGGCCGGGTGACCCTGCACCTGTCACCTACCACCCCCCTTAGCTTTCTCTGGACCGAGGAGCTTTTTTAAAACCTTCATCACAGATATGGAAAAAAGTGTTTTTACCAAGGGCTGCTGTGGAGCGAGCGCCAAGCAGCCAGGGCCCCCTCAGCCCAGCGTGAGCAAGGCCTTATGGGACGCCCGTGTGCTGGGCAGAAATGCTGAAGCAGGCCTTTTTCTGTGAGGGGCAAACTTTGATTTCAAAGCGGCCCAGATGCTTTAAAGACCCCAGGGGTCAATTAGCATATGCAAATGTTTATCTAAGCTGCTGCCTCCACAAACAGCTCCTTGAATAATGCATCCAGAATGCACCCAGAAGGGCCCTCCTAAGGCAGCCTGGGACCCCAGGGCCGGGCCAGGCAGGTGGTTGGGAGGGGCCTGGGCAGGAAAGGGGCTTTCTGCCTCAGCCATTGGAGGCCTTTCACTCAGTTTCCTCCCCTGCCAAATGAGAGGCCCTCTAGGGCTGAAGCCCCACCCTGCATCTCTTCTTGAGCATCCCTTTCTGGAGCTCAATCCCTGCACTAGATCCAGCCCTTCATGGCCCATTTGGTTTTTTCTTGGCAAAGATCCTACACTGGTTGGCTATTTCTTTCTCCAGTTCATTTTACAGATGGGGAAACCGAGGCAAAAGGGGTTGCTGAGTGTCACACAACTAGTGTCTGAAGCCACATTTGAACTCGGCTCTAACCACTCGACTTTCCAGCTGCTCCTTAAGCATCCCTCGTTTCCCCAGTTGATCTTGACAGGGCACAAAGTCAAAGCCTTTCATCCTGTGGTCGCCTTTCTCGGGATGCTTTCCAATTATCAATGGCCTTTTAAATAATTACAACAACATATTCATGTTGCATTTTAAGTCTGCAAAACGCTGTACAAAAGTCTTTTCATTTATTTCTCAAAACAGTTTTGTGAGGCGGCTGCCATTAGGACGCCCATTTGACAGATGAGGAAGCGGAGGCTCAGACAAGGCCATAAAGCTAGTAAACCACTAAGGCAGCACTGCAGCAAGGGAGGGGGGGGCTCTAGGCCCAGCCTCCCGGGAGCACAGTAGGGGAGAGGGTCCCACCCAGCCTCCCGGCACGTGCAGCCCTTATTATGGGCCGCATTCAGCCGGCTGCTCGGCTGCTGAGAGCCTGAAGAATGTTTCGGGGTGCAAAAACCTATTAATTCAAGGTAGTTTGCATAATTTCCTTCCAGTCCTGTCGGCAGCATCTAATTGCACGTTGTTAGCAGAACAGAGACAGATGGCAGGGCCCGAGTTCCCATGCAGCTTCTGGGGGAGCGAGGGAGGGGCTGCTCTGTCTCTCCCTCTCCCTCCCCCCCCCATGGGACCAGGAGGGGTAAGATGCAGATCCAGCAGCAAGAGAGGTCTCCGCACTGATCCACCTGGACACAGGAAGCCGGGTCCAAGGTCAAATACGGACCAAACTCAAACCAGAAGGGTCCCCAAAAGCCCAGAGCCTGCCCTCAAGGAGCTGCAGCCTTCTGAAGGAAAGAACAGCCAGAGGCCAAATAAACAAAGGAAAGTGGAGTGCAGGGGGGGGTTCCTGGAAGTGGGGAGGCCTGAGCTAAGCTAAGGAGGCGGCAATGAGCGAGCCATCCCGGGCGGGGGGCACCTACTCGGCCATGGAAGGGAAAGCGGGGTCCTCTGCAGGCCCGAAGCAAGCCGGGCACTTGGGCCAAAGCGTGTGGGGATGATGGTCATGGGTCATAAGCCTAAGCTGCAGCCAAGCAGAGAGAGTCCCAGGGGATCCCAGGGGAAGGGGGAGCTCATGCCTCTTAGCAGGCAGCCGGTCAGGAATCCTTGGCGGCTGGGTGGAGGAAGGCCCTCGGAAGGGCATCTGGGTGGAGGAAGGCCCCTGGAAGGGGGCTGGGTGGAAGGCCCCTGGAAGGGCATCTGGGTGGAGGAAGGCCCCCGGAAGGGGCGCTGGGCGGAAGAAGGCCCCTGGAAGGGGGCTTGTTGTCCACACCAAGGCTGTCCAGGAGTCTCCTTGAAAAAGATCAGACCCGCTGAGCACCTCCTGGGAGAGAGGACGCAGAAAGATGACTGTAGAGTATGGGAGAGGGGGATGGCTACAAGAAACCGGGCCATTCTCCAGGGCTCCTTGTCGTGGCCATTGTCTGGTCAGTGGATCTGAGCCTCTGGGAGCAGCCCACAGGCTCCTCTATCTCCACTGTCTCCAAACTCTGCCCAATCTCATTCCTGCGGCTTCCACGACACTTTCTATACTTCTCCTTTGCCTCAGTCTTCCCCAACAGCAAAGTCTTTTCCAACAAGTCCAATCTTTCCATCGGTGACTTGGCCAAATCTGGGGTTTGGTATTTCAGCTTCAGTATTTGTCCTTCCAATGAATAAACCAAATTAACCACTAACTATCCCCCAGGGACTCTCAAAGGTCTCCTCCAGTCCCACAATCCAAGAGCATCAGTTCTGTGCAGTCCAACTCTCACGGCCATACGCTGCTGCTGGAAAGACCAGAACTTGGACCCCATGGACTCCGTCAACGAGGCCGGGGTTCTGTGTCTCAGTCTGCTGCCCGGCTGGGCCAGAGCTTTCCCTCCAAGCAGTCTCTGTCTGCGCTGATCTTTAAGCTTGAGCACCTGAAATATGGCACAACTTCCAGGTCTTCTTCCTCCATCTGCCAAGGAGCGGCGGCACCAGTCGCCACAATCTTCATGGTTTCTGTCTTTTCTGTTAAGCTTTGAGCCAGTTTTTACACCCAGCCTCTTTTACCCCATCAAGAGGATTCTTGAGCTGCCTTCTCTTTCTAACACCAGTCCCCTCATCTGTGCATCTGAGATTATCAGATTTCCCCAGCACCTTTAATTTTTGGCTTTTGATTCACCAGCCTGGCATTCTGCATGACGTGCTCTGTCTGAAAGTTAAATAAAGTGACATGTGCCCTGGTTATGCTCTTTGTCCAGGCTTGAGCCAATCACGTAGGGTTCTAATTGATGCTTTCTTGACCCACATACGCGCTCTTGGGGAGACAAGGTGGATGATCCAGTATGCTCAGCTCTTTGAGGACTTGCCACATTTTGCTGTGATCCACACGGTCAAAAGTCTTCAGTGCAGTCAGAGAAGAAAAAGTAGCTTTTCTCTGGGGTTCCCTCGCTTTTCTCCATAATCCAATGGGTGTTAGCAACGTATTCTCTGATTTCTCTGCCTCCCCCAAAACCAGCCGACTCGTCTGGTCATTCTGGTTCACACCCTGCTGGACCCTAGCTTGCTGAATACTCTTAAACTGCAAAACGAGCCCAAGTATGGAGTAATTTGAAAGCTCCTGAGCGTTGTCCTTTTTAGGACTGAGACATAAATGGTATTGTCCAATCCACCGGCCATATTTGCTGGTATTTTGAGTGTACATTTTAACGGCATCATGGGTTTTAAATAGTCCGGCTGGAATTCTATCACCTCCACCAGCCTTCTTGTTAGCAATGCTTCCTAAGGCCCACCCGACTTCATTCTAGATCAATAATGTGGTTTAGAGGAGCTATTTAGACCTCTCTTGGGTATTCCTGGGACGACACTAGCAGGGATGGTTGGATCACATGAGAACAAAAGTCATTCTCCACTCTTTCTCTGTCCACTATAGCATTCATTCATCCTCCCTCCCTCCTTCCCTTCTTCCTTCCTTCTTTCTTTCTTACCTTTCTCATGATCATGTAAGAGCAAAAATCATTCCACTCCACTTTCTCCCTGTTCACTATGGCAGTCTTCTTCCCTCCCTCCCTTTCTATTCTCTTTTCTTTTCTTTTCTCTTTCTTTTTTTTTCTCTCTCTCTCCCTCCCCTCCCCCATTCTGCATGAGGTACTCTGTTTGAAAGTACTATATCATTACCACTGAATTTATATTACTATTGCCACCAATTAAACTTGGGCCTTAACTGGATAGAGAGCTGCCTTTAGAGTCAGGAATTCTGGGGTCTAGGTCCCCACCAGCTGTGAGACCCTCCGAAGTCACTTTCCCCTCTCACAGGATCCCACACAGGTCTGCAAGATCTCCAACATGCTAAGCAGGTGAGGAGGAACACTGGTAGAGGGAGTATCTTCACTCAGGATCTCCTGACATCAGGTATAGATTTACTTATTTTTTAAGATTTTTTTTTCAAGCACCCACTGTGTGTGTGGTAGACATGAGGTTAAACACTGGAGAAACAAAGTTTAACCAAAAAAATAAATAAATAAATAACAATCCCTGTCCTCAAGAAGCTGGGGTTTTAGTGGGATTTTTTTCTTTCTTTCTTTCTTTCTTTTTAAAATTTTTATTAACTGTAACAGCATTTTCTTCCTAAACTAGCTTGCTTTCAGGGAAGAAACTGTCAATCTATCATTTCAATGAATAAACACCTTTGATAAAATGATCAAAAGATGAAATGATTAAATAGTAACATTTAGAAACTGAAAACCATTTCTAAAAGAATGACATTAGTCACACAATTTAGAAAGGTGTCTAGCTCAATTTGCAACTAAAAACTCCAAGCTGGAGGTAAAATCCAGCTCACTGCCTTTGCCACGACTTTCCTGGTTTCAAGGGAGCAGGAAGAAGGCTGCATGTGACGGAGACTGAAACGCCAAGTCTCAGAGACTGAACATCATGGCGTATGACATCAGTCGGGTGCCGGGTCCCACACTTCCCAAAATGTGTACAGCAGCACAGAACAGGAAGCAAAACGGGTGCCCAGCAATGGGGGAAGGTCTAGATGCACAAGAGGATGGGAACACTTTGATCTCATACTGTGCTATGAGCAATACAGAGATGGGGAAGTCTGAGAAACACAGGAAAATTCATCAGAAGTGATCCAGAAAAAATGTTTGCAGCAGCCCTCTTTGTAGTGGCAAGGAACCACAAACCGAGAGGACGCCCATCAGGGGGAATGGCTGAATAAGCCACGGGATGTGAATGGAATATTGTTGTTTTAGAAGAAATGATGAGCAGGCTGATTTCAGAAAGGCCTGGAGAGACTCTCATGAACTGGTGCTAAATGAAGTGAGCAGAACCAAGAGATCACTGTACACGGCAACAACAAGAGTAAGTGATGATCAGTTGTGATGGACGCGGCTCTCTTCAACAATGAGGTGATTCAAGGCAATTCCAATAGACTTGGGATGGAGAGATCCATCTACATCAAAAGTCTATGGGCACTGAATGGGGATTACAACATTGTATTTTCTCCTTTATTATTGCTTTTTGCTTGCTTGCTTTTTGCTTGCTTGCTTTTTGCTTGCTTGCTTTTTTCTTTCACCTTTTGATCCAATTTTTCTTGCACAGCACGACAAAAATGGAAATATGTTTGGAAGAGCTGCACGTGTCTAACCTACAGTGGATTGTTTGCTGTCCTTGGGAGGGAGAGAGGGAGAAAAATTTGGAACACAAGATTTTGCAAAGGTGAATGGTGAAAACTATCTTTGCATGTTATTTGGGGAAAAAAAAACACTATTAAAGTTTTTTTTAATTAAAAAAAAAGAACTTGATGCAAAGAAAGCAGAACTGGGGGGAGCAATATCACAAATTCAGTTCGACAAGGCAAAGAGAAACAACACTAATAGTCGTGATCTGATTAACTGTAATGAATCATCTGAGCTCCCATGGATGGCCTCAGAAACATGAAACCGGACAGAAGTGGGGGGCGAAGGGTGCCCAGTGGTATGCGCACCCTGAAGCCGGGTCATTTTGCCAACAGGTTTTTGCTTAATTGTTTTATTATTGTAACGAAGGAAGGCTGATCGAGGAGGGGCAGGTTTGGTCAGGGAACCACTAAGGTTAAAAAAACAAAAAAGCAAAATAAAACAACTTTTTAAAATCTACCTGGCCAATTTATTAGTCTTTGAATGATGACAGATAAAGGTGGTGAGTGGCTAGGTCTGAAGCCAAGGTTCAAATCCCACCTCATTGCCATGTAGAGTCCATTAACCTCTCCCTGACTCAGTTTCCTACTCTGCAAAATGGGGACGGTTACAGTATTCTATCATGAGGTTGTAAAGATCAAAGAAGTTAATATAAATCTTGTAAACTTTAAGTGTTAGCTATTGCATTATTAATGCCCTCATTATTATCAACAAGACCATTTGTAGCACTTAAAAGTTTATAAAATGTTTTACAAATGTTAATCATCTGATACTCAGAATATCCCTCAGAGGTGGACACTATTATTAGCTCCACTGTACAGAGGCAGAAACTGAGGCAGAGAAAGATGATGTGGCTTGCTCAGGTCCATAGAGTACGTGGGCTCTGAGTTCAGCTCTTCCTGATACCAAGCCTCCTACTTTAGCCATGGGTTATCCAACCCCCCCTTCCTCCCTCCCCCTCCCCCCAGCTAGAGCATGGTCCTGGAGCCCTTGGAGCTTTCTCAGGGAACTCGCTCCATCCCGAGGACTTAGGAGACCAGGGGAAGTTCTGGGGGCGCAGACCAGAAAGCCTCTTCCTCTAATCCCTCCCAGCAGCTTCTTTCTGGCAGAAGGCTCGAGCAGCTGCCAAATTGCATTTCGCTCAATCTTTATCCCTTTTCCAAAGCCATGTTCTGGGATGCATGAATGTGAGGTGAAAGGTGACTGCTCAGGCTGCTTGATCTGATGGGACAGTGGGCAGTACGGGGGGGGGGAGGGGAGGGGAGGGACGCAAGCAGAGGCAGCTTCTAGAAGAAGGGAGGGAGCCGCCCTTAGGGAAGGAAGCACAACCACTCCAGAACAGGGAGCACAGTCACCCCCAGTAGGGACCATACTCATCCCCACAGGGAGCACAGTAACTCCTCGCAGGGAGCACAGTCACCCCGACTATGTTCAGACACAACAGGACTGGACGCAGGACACAGGCCTCAGCCATGAGAGCCACTTACCTGAAATGGCGTCTGGCTATTGTAGTTCTTTAACTCCTTGTTGCCTCCTCGGAACAGCAAAACTCGAGCACAGCTGTCCTGCAGGGGAAGAGGAGAAAGCCAATCATTAACGCCCATCTCTGAGGGATTTCCCCAGGAGGCCCAGCTAAAGCAGTATAATCCTCACAACATAATAAAATAACTATAAAATGAATTTAAAAATAATAAAAAATAAATAACATAATAAAATAAAATAAACAACACTATCAGGGAGCACTGACGTGGAATTTTACGGTTTGTAAAGTCTTTCCAAATATTTCCCTGCAATGCTCAGAATAGGTAGATGCTGTTGCTCTCCCCATTTCACAGATGAGGAAATGGAGGCAGAGAGAGGTGATGGGACTTGCCCAGGATCATTGTTGGAATTGTGGTTCGTCCTTTGATGACATCAGGGAGCTGCTGTCATGACACAAAGTGAATTGGATTTAAATGAGAGGGCTGGGCAAGGTCACCGGCCTCACTTTCCCCTCCAGAGCCATCTGGGTTCAGTGGCCAGAGAGATCAATCAGGACACCTGGAGAGGGCCTGGAAGCAATGGGAGACCTTGACCTTGCCAAGATGAGGTCTTCACTTAGTCTGACTGAGGCTGCACCCAATAAGGCTAGGGAGCAATTGGGGCAAAGTCCAAAAAAAATCTAAATAAATCTGGGAGGGGAAAATCCCCCCCAAACCCTCCACCCCAGCAGGTTTCTGACCAAAGCAGAAATGACTGCTCAATCTGAGTCAATCAGGACCCGAACAATGACCAGATGGGACTTGGCCCGAGACCTCTTGGTGATCAATAAGAATCAGATTGGTTTTGGTTTAAGGCCTGGTCCTTAAGAAAGAAATCTAGGTAGTAAAATCCCAAGAAATCTTGGGAGGATTCAGAAATATATTAAGAGAGAGAGAGAGAGAGAGAGAGAGAGAGAGAGAGAGAGAGAGAGAGAGAGAGAGAGAGAGAGAGAGAGAGAGAGAGAGAGAGAGAGAGAGAGAGAAGAGGGAAGAGGGAAGAGGGAAGAGGGAAGAGGGAAGAGGGAAGAGGGAAGAGGGGGGGAGAGGGAGAAGAAAAGGAAGGAAATGTTTTTAAGAGCATCTGGAGGCAAGGTATGATACGGGGTTACGGAGCTGGTCAGTATCTGAGGCTGGTTCTGAACTCCCTGACCTGAGATCCATTGCTGTATGTACTGAGCCACCTTGCTTCCAGAAAAGAACACAAGCTACCTTAATTCCTAGAACAGTGCAGGCTGAAACTAGTTCCAGGACAGCACCAGCCAGTGCTCCCCCGGACCAGGGCCCGCTGAAGTTTCCCAACTGTGTGGGAGTCACACCCGTGACCTCATCAGATTCCAATGGATGTCACCAGTGAGGGCCCAGGAAGTCTCTGGGCCAAACACATAGTGGATGCTTAAGAAATGCTGTTGTTGTTGCTGAGTGAAATGAGCAGAACCAGAAGATCACTATACACTTCAACAACAATACTGTATGAGGATGTATTCTGATGGAAGTGGATATCTTCAACATAAAGAAGATCCAACTCACTTCCAGTGGATCAATGATAGACAGAAACAACTACACCCAGAGAAGGAACACTGGGAAGTGAATGTAAACTGTTAGCACTACTGTCTACACAGGTTACTTATACCTTCAGAAGCTAATAATTAATGTGCAACAAGAAAATGGTATTTACACACATATATTGTATCTAGGTTATATTGTAACACCTGTAAAATGTATGGGATTACCTGTCATCGGGGGAGGGAATGAAGGGAGGGAGGGGATAATTTGGAAAAATGAATAAAAAAAAAAAAAAAGAAATGCTGTTGAAATGACTTGGAGCAATGGGCAAATTTGACCTTGGGGTGTCCCTTAGCTCACCCCCTGGTAGCATTCATAAGGGAGGATCGATTCCTTTGCTTGTTTTAGAGCTCGTTTGCTCCAGGTTTGACAGTGGTGGTTGTTTTTTCCTTTCTAGAGTAAGGTATATGTGAGATTCTAAATGGTCTCTTAAAATCCCAGGAGATCCTTAAAGAAGACAAGAAGCTGCGGGCTGGGGATGGGGCACCACAGCCATGTCTGTAGCTCACACAAGCTCCTTTCCCCTGGTTTGCTCATCCAGCTGTGGTGAGGAAAACTTGAGATGTTGTCTCTAATTGTTGCTTTCTCTACATAGAATAAATCATACATTTCCCCCCCAGTCTCCTTAGCAACCTTTCTTCCCTGAGGCTGAGAGATGAAGACAATCACACAGATTTATTAATCTATTTGCTTTACTACTTACAGGCCTCCTTGACTGTGCATTTCTGATCACCTCTCCCGGGTTCAGATTTTCCTCTTGCTTTATTATGAATTCAGCTAATTAGGGGTTTGAAGGGAAACAGCAAATTGACTGCCTACCTGTGCATCGATATATCTCTGGCAGCTTGAGATCGACCACAGATTTATTTTAGGGCTCGATAATGAAGGAAACTAAATATCAAAGGCTATCAGGCTGAGGCAGTTTGTCAGGAAAAAGAAAAGAAGAAACTCAAGTTTGGGAGTAGAGGAAATCAAAGGAAACCATTATTAATGCCTCATGTCTTCATCAAGCAGATTCTCTGAATAGTGACAGAGAAGCTGCCTAGAGTGTGTGTGTGGTGGGACCCCGGCACTGTCAACAGACAAGTGGGAGCATCCATCAATGGCCTATGACCCAGTGACTAGGGAAGTCTTGGTCCATGTTTTGGTTGTGGGAGGGATAGAGTTAGAAAGGGATCTTGCAGCATTATTCCCCCCACCCCCCACAAAGTTTCAATGGTTCTAAAAAACACAGCCTGGTCATTTCACTTGTTAATTGAGAAGTCCTGAAGCACAGTGAGTATAAGAATAGCCTCGGCAGCATAAGCATCAGGTCACCTCTTAGATACTGAAACGATGCTTCAGGACCAAAGTCAGGGCAACATGCTGTGGATCCCTCCAGCCTAATTGCCCTCCCCTGAACCCTTTCCTCAAGTTTATCAGTATCCTATGAGAATTGACCATGATGCTCTAGATGAGTTGTGACAAGGGTTGAGCATGCAGGAGCTCTTGACCCCTTTTTTCTGCTAGTTGAGCTTTTCATGACATTGCTTTTTTTGTTTCTCACACCACCCTGCTGACCCACATTTTCCTGTGTGTGGCCTGCCAGCTGTCCCCCATTCTTTTCAGGCAGCCTCGGCCAGCCAACCATCTCCAGCCTCTATTATGTAGCTGAACCCAAGTGTGCTACGTTAAACCTATCCCTTTGGCATTTTATCATACTGGATTCTGCCACCATCCTTCTGAATCCTGTCATCCAGAGCATTATCAATCCTGCCCCGTTGTTTTTTATTTGACAAGTCCACAAATTCAGCATCTATGGCACTTTTCAAGTCATTGACGCAGACATTTGATGGCACTGGACCAAGTACAGATCCCTGTGGAACTCCACTGGAGACATTCTGCCAAACTGACACTGAGCTGTTCATATCCACACTGGAATCCAGCCATGAGTCTATGCCTTAGTACACAGAGGATGGCATGAGCTGCTGTGGAGAAGGCAAACTCTGGATGAGCCACAGTGCACATGGATAGATTACCCTGAGACTACATTTGAAGCCAGGAGCCTGGTGGGGGAAGGAAGGGTCTGCCAAGATTTTGCTATTTGGGTCAAGCCTTTAAGAATTCTGGACCCAGGGAAGCTAAGTGGTGCAGTGGAGAGAGCACCAGCCCTAAAGTCAGGAAGACCCAAGTTCAAATCTGGACTCAAATGCTTAACACTTTTAGCTGTGTGACCCTGGGCAAGTCACTTAACCCCAATTGCAAAATAAAACAAAATAAAATAAAACAAAACAAAAACCAAGAATCCTGGATCATCTCAAGATCATAGTGAGGTTCTGAAAGAGGGAGGAGAGCTGTGGAGGGCATGGGTGAAGGTCCCAAATCCTACACAGTGCTGTCAGGTGGGACTGCTGAGCCAGTGACACTGATACTGGAGAGATCCTCAAATCACAAGATGGGAGACAGGCAGAGTCAGCCCCTATTTTCAAAAAGGGAATGAGAATAAAGTATACATATTTGCATTCTTGGGAAATTTTAGAAACGATCATTCAGAGTCTTGGTGGAGACCAACTAGAAAGGAAGCAATGGGTACCAAGAGCTACTGTGGCTTCCTTGAGGTACAGGTCAGGCCATCCCCATCATTCCCTTTTAATATATGACTGGAAGAGTAAGTGAACAGGAGCATTAAGTTAACCTAGATTCCAATATGGCCTTGGAGAAGCCATCTCACAGAATTCTTGTGGAGAAGGCAGCAATGAGCTATGGATCAGAGCAAAATACCTTCATTTGGAGTCAGACCTGGTCAGATGGCCAGACTCCAAAAGTAACTGTCAGTGGCCCAATGCCCACATGACAGAAGCTCTCCAGAGAAGGACCCAGGGATCTGCATTTGCCTTCAGATGTTGCATTTTTTTTTTTTTAATTGGTGACTTCGATGAAGATTTTCATGGCAGACTTATCAACTCTGCAGATGACACAAAGCTGAGACAACACACTCTATGATAGTCAGAATTCAAAAAGATCTTGGTAGGTAAAAGCACTGAGCTGAACTTATCTAAATAAATTCAGTAGAGATAAATGCAAAACCTTGCCCTTGGGACCAAAAAAAAATTAAATATAATATAAATATAAAATGGGAGAGGAGTCCAACCAAATTTTTCTGATAAAGAGCTGAAGGTCTTAGTGCACCTCAAATTCAAAGTGAGTTAGCAATGAAGTGGTAAACAAAGAGCCATTGTAAACTTCAGCTGCATTAATAGAGGGGCCACAGCTTCCACAAACAAGTGATAGGTCCGTTGCACTTTGCCTTGGGCAGAGCTCATTTGGAGTGCTGAATTCAGGTCTGTGTACCAGGTTAGGAAGAGCAGGAATAGCTACTGATTGTCTAGAGGAGGGCAAATCAGGATGATAAGGGATCCTATAGACCATGTCATATGAAAAGCAATCATTGTTAAGCATCTAATGTGTAATAATTATATAATAACCATATTAAGCATCTGATATGTGCCAGGCCTTATGTTAAGGCAAAAATAATCCCTCCCTGCCTTCAAGGAATTGGAGAAATAACTGAAAGTACAAATACAGACAGTGAAAGTGAAAGTGTTGGGTATGGTTAACCTGGAGAAACTGACAATAATTGTCTTCAAGTACTTGAAGGGATTAGATTTATTGTTGATCCCTGAGGACAGAACCTAAAAGACCGGAAGGAAGGTGGGGGAGGTGCAAAGAGGGCAAATTAGATGTAGGGAAAGACTTCCTAAACAAGAGAGATACTTCCAAGTGGACTGGACTACAGGTGGGCATGAACTTATTGAGTTCTTTTCCTCACTCTCACTTCCCACACCCAATGTACAGTCAAAGGCTGTCGATTTCATCTCTGTAGCAACTGTTTGGTTTCAACTCTGCAACATTTCTTTTCAATTTCACCTCTGTAGCATTTCTTATAGATTTCACTTTCGTGACAATTTCACTTCTACAGAATCTCTTGTCAATTTCGCCTCTGCAACATTTCTTTTCAATCTCACCACTGAAGCATCTCTTGTACATTTCACCTCTGAAGCATCTCTTGTCACAACATCACAGCAACCGAGTAACAAATAGTCCAGTGACCCTGGCCTCTTTACTCACTGTCTCCATTTTACAGCTGACAAAACAGAGACAGAGACAGACAAAGTAATTTGCCCACAACCACACAGCAATTACTGTGTATCAGGCATAGTACAGTACTAAACCAGGGATATAAAGAAATGCATAAGACATTGCCCGCCCTCAAGGACCTTTCTGGTCTAGTGAGGGAGACAAGATGCAAACTATGTACTAATAAGCTACAGACAGGGTAAATTAGAAATAATTAATGGAGGAAGGGCAGTAGAATTAAAAAAGATCTGAAAAGGCTTCTTTTGGAAAGATGGAAGGAATCCTGGAGGTATAAATGAAGAACACGAACATTTTTGGCATGAGGGCTAGTCAAGGAAAATTCCTGGAGACCAGGGATAGTCTTCTGTATGAAAAACCACTTGAGGCCAGTTTCGCTGAATTAGAGAATAGAGAGTAGAGAGTAGAGCTTTTAAGAAGGCTGGAAAGATGATGGGGGGTGTGTGTGGGGGGGTTATGAAGGGATGAAATGTCAAATAAAAATTTTTGGTTTTGAATCTAGAGGTAATAGACAGGGGTGCGAGTGACAGGGTCAGACATGTGCTTTTGACAGCTTACTGAAGGATAGACTAGAGACTGTTCAAATAAACCCTTAGATCTGTGAGCTCATCAACCTGGGCATTGTCTCCAGTAACCCAAGTTCCAGCCTGTTCTGAGTGACTTTCTCAATCCATATCCTTCCATTAACTTGCCTTATGGGACCCAACCAAAATGGTGGTGAAAGCCTCCTCCTAATTAAAAAGCAGAACAATCCTTTGGCCCCTTGATTCTAAAATAGTTACTGGGGAACGAGCTCAGTGTGAAGCCAGTAAATATGAGGAAACTTGGGGAGGGCTCGGGGTAATCTGTTTGGAGTGACCCAGAAGAGCATTCTTGGGGGTGCTGCCAACAACAATCACTTCTCACCTGGATTCTTACTGATAGCCTTCTAACTGCTCCCCTGCCTCGGGTCTCTCCACAATCCCATCCCTCCTTCAAAGAGCCATCAAGTCATTTTCTAATCATTTATGTCTCCTCCTCAATCCATTCTTGTGGCTCCTTATCACTGCCAGCATCAACAAAATGGTCCATAAAGACCATTTTATGGCCTTGAATGTCCTGCCCTTGTCCTTCCTTTGCAGTCTTCTTATATTTCATTCCCTTCCATGTGTTCTAGGATCTACTACCCTGGTTCTCTTCGATGTCCCTCACAAACAGCACTCCAATGACCAACTTCCTAAATTTTCAATGGCTGTCCCCAGGCCTAAGCCTGCCCACCTTTCCATCCTCCGCATCCAGAAAGTCTCAGCACAAATCCCATCTTCTACAGGAAGCTCTTCCTTGTTTCCCACAACTACGACCTCCTTCCTTCTGGTTCCCTTCCTCTTACATCATATACTGGAGGGGGAAGTGAATGTCCACCAGACCTTCTAGGAGGCTGACTCCCAGTGAATCCTGATGAATCTGCAGATCTAGCCTTAGGTCACAGGGAAAGCCAAGACTTCTATTTCACACTTTGTCCTAGAATCTGTCTATTGAGCCAAAAGACTGAGACCATATAGAGTAATGAACTGAGAATTCTCCAGATTCCCAGTGATTTTTAAAACAATCATTCCTTTTTGTGTAAAATCCAAAGGAAACACTGTAAAATCTTCCTCCTTTGGTTCTTACAGGGTTTAAAACACAAACTAGCTCCAAAATCCCCATTTTTTCAAATGGTGCACAATATATCCATGTTCTACTAAGGGAGATTAAGAATCCCCCACCCCTGGTAAGGTAGTAATTAAGAGGCAGATGACTGAACAGATGTTTCCCTTGTTCCAACCACGCCCTGAGATTTGTGTTTCTCTCCAGCAATGAGGCTCCATTAATGTATGTTCCAAAGCAATTTCCCAACTCAAACAGCTGCCCTTGTTTCATAACAGTTCTGAAGACAAAACACAGATTCAGTTCAGAAGAGGATCCGGTCACTCTCCACTCCTCAGACCCAGATGTAACGCTGTCACTTCCATGAAGCTTTCCTGGATTGCTCCCCAGCCTGACTCTCAGCTCTGAACCAAAGGCACTGATGGCTCCTCCCTTGGGCAAAGGCTGCCTCATTTTCCCTGTTAGGTTCTAAACTCTGAAGGCAGGGACCTGTCTCATTCATCTGTGTTCTGCTAATAGTGCTCACTAATCCAGTGTCCCTCTGTAAGGAGAGACCCCGCAGGGTGGTCCCTTTGGACTCCTCCTCTGGAAGAAGAGAGGCTGAGAGGCTGGGATTCTGAGTCCATCCAAGGTCCAGTCACCTTTCTTCATTAGAACTGGGGCCTCCCCATGGCCCCCTCTCTGTTCCCGGAGGAGATTTCCAGCCATCAGTGTCTCTCATCTTACTGCCTGACTTCTCCAGAAGGTCCCCCCACGTGCCTCTGCATGGCTGCACATCTGGGGCACCAAGGGACAGTCATTGGGAGCCCCTCCCTCTCCTGTTCTTCCTGCCTGCCTGCTCTGGTGACATCCTCCTTCTGGGTTCCCAGCAGGGTGGATGCTATGTTATGGCCACCATCCCTCCACTAGGCCCAAGTGACCTTCAAACATCCAGACCCAGCGCCATCACCACTCACCCCCTAGAATTCTTGTGTAGGGAGCTCCAGTGAGGAAGGAGCCTCTCCTAGTGCAGCTGGCACATTCTGGGGCATGGACAGGGTCACCCAGCTTTAACGTGTCGGGACCCGAACCCAGAACTGTGTCCATCACTGGCCACACCACTGACATCAGACATTTGTTTCAAGACGTTTGTATGCCGAGTGAGAACATGCTCCCATCTCTGCCCTCTGGCTTCTCACCTGGTTGTAAAGGGCACAGATGTGCAGGGCGGTATTCCCTGAGGCATTCTGGGCCCCCATGTCAGCTCCATAGAACAACAAGTGCTCAAGGTGGTGGACGTGTCCGTAGCGACAGGCCTGTGGGGGACAGAGATCGGACAGTAATTAGACCCAGCTCCCCAGGCAGCAAACATGGGCCCTCCCAGCACTGGGCACGGCCAGAAAGAGCCTGCAGGAGAGGCTGCCGTCCGATCTTTCAGGGAGCCTTCCTTTGGTCTGGGGGCCACAGCCGCCACCAGCTCAGACTGGCCCTCCCGTATCAGGAGGCCTAAGGGACCAGGGCCTCAATTGCAGGGAGACCTGGGCTATCGGCTTTTCAGCCACAACAACGCACAACTCGGGGTACAATCTCCACAGGCAGGCGGAGGCTCCCACTCACAAACCCAAACCTCCTCAAAGGTTTATGGGGCTCCTGGCTGTACAGCCTCCTCTTGGGGGAGAGCCAGACAAAGATTCTCCATGTGGGAAATGACCTCTGATAAGAACAGCAGCACAGAGTGGGACGGGAGGCCCAGAGGCCAGGGAGGTGCCCATCCTCAGAAGTTGAGGAGCTGCCCATCTCCAAAGGCCCGAAGGCCAGGGAGCTGCCACTCCCAGAGTCTGGACAGACACACATGCCCAGGTCTCCAAGCCCAGACCAGATCACCAACAGTGGAGGACTTCCTGCGTGGTTCCCGCTGAGATCTGGTCTCTTGGGCTGTAGCAAAGGAACCAGCCTGGCTGGGCAGAGAGAGCAGAGAACTCAGAGGAGCGGGACATGCGCCAAGTGCTCTCCAGACCCCCACAGGATGGGCTGGCCCAAAGCCAAGGACAGGGATTCCTGGCCCCGGTGCCACAGGCGCCCCTGCCCACCAGTGCGGCCCACCATGGGGAGGACAAAGTTGTCCCAGAGATCCTGGTCTGAGCCAAGGCAAGAGCCCAGATGGGAGGAGGCAGGCTAGGGAAGAAGCCCCTTGTGTAACCAAGATGGAGCAGAGGCGCCACCAGGTGGCAGCAGAGCAGCCCTTCTGAAGGGCCTCTGGTACTGAGATGGAGATGCAGGGCCAGGAGGGGGCAAGAGGAGATTGGGTGGGAAAGACCCCCTCCAGACTGCAGTCCCTGGCCCTGGGGCCCAGGCAAGGGCTGTAAATGGGCCCCTGGGCTACACTAAGGAGATGGGCAGGGGTCACAAACGTGCCCAGGGTCATTCAAGTGGCAAGTGTACTAGGCAGGATTTTAATCTGGGTCTTCCTGACTCCAAGTGGGGGCCTTGGGACTCATCCAAGGTCCTCTTGGTCCTCAGGGGAAAGCAGTGTCCCTGGAGAGGGGGTGCCCGGACCCTGGGGCAGGGCCTGGATACACTCCCACACATCCTATCCACACCCACAAACACAAGTGCAGCCCTCCCAAACTCCCCGTTGGCTCACAATATCCACCAATTGTGATCTGTGGTCAGAAAGCCTTTGGGGTGCACAGGGCAGAGGGATGGGACCCACCAAGCTGCCAGGGTGACGGCAAGGCTTCTGCCTGGCGCACGGGCAGATTATCTGAGGGGTCTGGGTGGCAGCAAAGGGCACCACAGAGTAGCTCCTGCCAGGGGCCCGTGGGGGGGGGGGAACAGAAAGTCTCCAGTGCATTCTCCCCCTTCCCAATTTTAGGCAATCTGGGAGCGACCACTGCCCAGAGAAGCTCTCAGACCAGGAGGCCACCAGGTGGCACCACAGGGCACAGCTCTGGAGCTGGCATTCTATGTGTGAGCCGGGAGACAGGCTCAGCTTGGTCTGTGATGGGCATCCTGCCAGCCTCTGCTCCTGGCAGCAGTGCTGTCCTACCCAGCACGACAAGGCCAGGGGGGCCCTCTCCACCTTTGGGATTCATGGCTGAAGGATATCAGTGAACACTTAGCCCAGGCCTGGCCCAGAATTCCCGGACATTGTCCTGATGGGAGGCCCTGCCTGGAGAGCATCTGGGACAGGCCAGGGGTTCCTGGACCAAACCAAATACCGATACTCACATTTCTACTTGAGACTGAGAGGCTCTAAATCTATGGCCTCCTGCCCCATCATACCCACGACCCTGGGGAGCAGCGGGCAACACACTCAGATCCCCTTCCCATGAACAGCTCGGCAGCTTTGTGAGGAACGAGTCTGGGCTGTGGGGGCTATGGGTCAGGGTCAGCGAGGTCCATCCCACATCAGCGGGGTCCCTCGCTAAGGAGTGACCGCTGACGCAAAAGCCCCATCAAGGGGACTGGCAGCACTTCCCAGGGCTGGGGGATCTGTGGGTCTGTGCCCTTACAGGTGGGGAGATGGGGGCAGAGGGCAGTACCCACAGCCCTCTGGTTTGTTGCCCCAGGCAGAGAAGGAGGGAACCCTCGGGCCGACCTGGTGGATCTCGTGCCAGCCGTTCTCGTCCTTGCAGCCGACCGTGGCGTGCTCGTGGAGGAGCAGCTCGCAGCAGTAAGGGTCGCCTCCGACGACGGCCGTGTGGTAGAGGGGCGTGAGGCCATAGCTGTCCTTGTAGTCCGGAGAGGCGCCCAGCTCCAGCAGGGTCTGCAAAGAGACCCAGACCATGGTCGTTAGCCCCATCCCATGGGATGTGCGGGAAGGGCCGGGGCCCAGCCTGGAAAGCTCCCCATCTGCCCCACTCAGGCAGCCCTTCAAAAAGGGCCATTGGGGGAACATGGTCAGTTAGAAATGGGGCGAGAGGCGTCAGGTGACATCCCCCGCACTCCCCAGCTCCCTCCCCAAGGCCAAAGGCCAGATTGTGGAAGGGGAAGGAGCACGCAAGGACACATTCCAGTGCATTTGTTCACTCAACAAACATCAAGTGCCTACTATAACACCCTGCCCTGGGAAGTCTCAGAGTATGCAAGGACTCGGAAAAGCAGAAAGCTGCTTCCCTGCTTCTGGACCCATCATGAAGCTGTTTCCTAGTGGCTTGGAGGGGACTCTGGGGGCACTCATTCTGCCACCTTGGCACAAGAAGCCCTGCCAGGAGCTTTAATGGTTAAGAACAAAAGCCTCTCAACAAAGAAAAATAAAAAATTCCAAAATTCGAAGCAGGATTTGGGGAGTAGACGTAGTTCACTTGAGGAAAAGCCAGTAGAAGCTGACAAACCCTCAGATGATTAACTCGGAGCTGCTGGGAAAGGGAGCGCTCACAGCCCGATCTCCAGCCCTTTACCTTGAGGGCCACCTGGTTCTTGGCTCGGGCGGCTTTGTGCAAGGCGGTCATTCCATCCTTGGCTCGGAAATCCAAATGGGCTCCTCCATTTTTTAGAGCTTTGATCACCTCCACAGAGTTGTCGAGCTGGGCTGCTAAAGTCAGTGGTGTTTCTGAAGAGCAGAATGACGTAAAGTTATAGGAGCCGATTCAACTTAATCAACATTTATTAAGCTCCAACTGTGTGCTGGGCCCCACATTAGGCAGGTGCCGGGGACACAAAGGAAAAATTAGCCCCTGCCCTCAAAGACAGAACTTTCTCCTGAGATACATCATGTGCACCAGGAGGTAAAAGCAGGGGTTCTCCCAAAGGTTTGGGCAGAGCCTGGCATGGATGGGGCACCTCCTCCTAGGGCTGTGCTTCAGAGAAAGATGGGGCTCAAAGCCAGTTAGGGCTCAGCTCTGCAAAGGCATGTAAGTAGGACACAAGATGGCACACCTAGGGAAGAGTGGAGAAGCTAGTTGGACTGGAAGGGAAAGCTGGTGAGACAGCCAGAAGGGTGGAGTGCACTTGGGGGGGGGGGGTTCAAGAGAAAGGCCCTCTGAGAATTTATACTCCAATCAATTTCTAACTTCCTTAATGGCTCCCAATGATCAGTCATTAATCATCCTGTACCCAAGTCGGTGTACTTAGCAATACAGTTCATGAATGATGAAGGCAGACTCAAACCAAATGGATGGCCCCCATTAGGCTTACTCTCCCACCAAGGTGGGGCAGGGACAAGTCGACAGATGACAAATGGACAATCCCTTTGACCGATCTCCTACCGGACGAGATGGCCTTTCTCACCACAAACATCACAGAATAGTTCAGCTGGGGGGATTTGTGTTGGGGGGTGGGGGGAATTAGTCCATGAGACAAGCAACAAGTATTTTTTATGGGCTTACATCAGGCATGGCACCGAGGACAAAAAGAAAAGCAAAATCCAGAAGGAGAAGAAATACAGATGGTGGAGGAGTGTAAAGTTCTTGAATTGTGAGGGTCCGGTCATCTGCTCAATTATAATCCTTCTCTGGGAGGAGATCTGTAAAATCTTTTCCTCTGTACACAGGTTTCTTGGGTCTCTGGATCTCCTCTAACTCTTGTCCTTCCTCAAACCAGACTGGTCTCCTTTCAGCCTGCCTGGCGTCACAATTCTATATCAGAATAGATTCTCTCAGACCCAATGCTGCCCTTCTTTTATCCTCCCAGAGAATAGGCAGGTGAGAACTCAATGGGGCGTGGGGAAATACTTCCACCAATGAACTTGCTCCTCTTAGAATTCCTAAGGTGTAAACTCCCTTTAAAGGCCCGAACCAAAGGTCTGAGCCAGAGAACTGTCAAGTCAACCTGAGTTCTCACCTTGTCACTGTCCAGACAACCCGAGTTCTCACTTGGTAATCCTAATATCTCCCCCTTTCTTTTGATTTAGAACATAGGGTGGTCACGATCTTGAAACATAAATCCATCAATAGGGGAGGCATTACACATAATTACATAAATTACATAAACACATAGTAACATAATACATACATAACATGATCAAATAATCATAAATTGAGAATTTATAAATGTCCATAAGACCATTGTCCATTAGTCTCATCTTGTGTTAGGAAATCCAATGATTCTGCTGGTTTTTAAAGTTCTTTAACAGTCTTTTTATTAGCCATGCTCTTTCAGTGTCAGATGTTTCTTAGATTTTCTCCTTTGTTTTGAGGTCTTTCTCTTTTTCTGCCTCTCTCTGATGGACAAGGCAAATACGACTCGTTGGCACCCATCTGATTCCTTCTCCTGCTGAAGAAATACAAGCAAACCCTCTCCCCCAGGCAGTTAACCTATCTGGTCCCTTCCATTCACCACTTTCTGTGTCTCTCCACATCACCTGGCAATTATCTAAGGACAGTGGAGCTGCTCGCACTGGACACTGCCCTTCCGGTGAGTTATAAAACCTGTCTGCTGGAGCCAGTGCATCTTTGTCAAAAATTAGAAAATTAATGGTACAGAGAACTAAATTTAGAAGTTCTCTAGTGTTACCTGTGGCTCCCCCTTTCTTTTGTTTTTGGAGGAGTGTCTTAATATCTCTGTTTCTTCTCTCTACTATTGCCTGCCCTTGAGGATTAAAGGGTATGCCCGTGGTATGTAAAATCTTATACTGCGCATAAAAGTGCACAAAATGTTTAGAAGAATATGCAGGTCCATTATCTGTTTTTATTTCTTGTGGCACACTCATAATTGCAAATGCTTGGATAAGGAATTCAGTGACCACTCAGGCTGTCTCTTTTGACGTTGGCACTGCAAAAGTGAATCCTAAAAAGGTATCTACTACCATGTGGATGAAAGACAGACGACCAAAAGATTGATAGTGGGTCACATCCATTTGCCAGATTTCATTGGGTCTCAAACCACGAGGATTCTTCCCTGAAGGGAGTATAAAAGGGTGGAAAGGAAGGCAAGCAGTACAGCTTTTTACTATGCTTCTAGCTTCCTCTCTTGATATTCCAAATTGTAAATGTAAAGCTCGAGCAGCCTGATGATATTTAGAATGAGATTCTTGTGCTTCCTGAAATAAAAGAGTACTGGCTAACATAGTTAAAAGGCTATCTGCCTTTGAATTTCCATCAAAAATAGGACCTGGAAGTCCACCATGTGAGTAGACATGCAAGATATAAATCTTGCCTGGATGCTTTCTTACTTGCTCTTGAAATTCCTTAAAGAGCTGATAAATATTAGAGGCTGCAAATTTTATTTGGGCTCAAAATGTTTATGGCAGCTCTTTTTGTTGTAGCTAGAAACTGGAAGATGAATGGATGTCCATCAGTTGGAGAATGGTTGGGTAAATTGTGGTATATGAAAGTTATGGAATATTATTGCTCAGTAAGAAATGACCAGCAGGAGGAATACAGAGAGGGTTGGAGAGACTTAAATCAACTGATGCTGAGTGAAATGAGCAGAACCAGAAGATCACTGTATACTTCAACAACGATATTGTATGAGGATGTATTCTGATGGAAGTGGAAATCTTCAACATAAAGAAGATCCAACTCACTTCCAGTTGATCAATGATGGACAGAGGTAGATACACCCAGAGAAGAAACACTGGGAGGGGAATGTAAATTGTTAGCACTAATATCTGTCTGCCCAGGTTGCATGTACCTTCGGATTCTAATGTTTATTGTGCAACAAGAAAATGATATTCACACACATGTATTGTACCTAGACTATATTGTAACACATGTAAAATGTATGGTATTGCCTGTCGTCGGGGGGAGGGAATAAGGGAGGGGGGGTAATTTGGAAAAATGAATACAAGGGATAATATTATAAAATATATATATATATATAATAAAAAAAAAAAATTTTATTTGGGCTGTGGCAATTCTTTGTTTTACACCTACTGAATAGGCTGAATCAGTAATTATATTTACGTTTCCTGGATAATAAGTAAGAGCTAGCATGCTAGCAAATAATTCATTCTGTTGCGTGGACTGAAAAGGAGTCCTGACTACTCTCTTTATGGTTAAATGATGAAAGTATACAGCACAAATATTTTCTTTGGAGGCATCTGCAAAGATTGTTGGTCCTTTAAGAAGAACCTTAGAAACCTTTTCTTCAAAAACCCATCGCCAATTATGTAGTAGCCAGGTTATCTTTAATGGAGACCCATGTGCAAAATTTGGAGCTGTGGCCAATAAAATTTGGATTCTGGGATGGTCTCACAGCATACATTAATTTGTGCGTTAGTATAGAATGTGTATATTTTTTCAGGACTTATTCCAGATAATTGTATTACTCTCTTAATAGCCTTTAATAAAATCCTAGCCACAAGCACTGGGTAAGGAGTAAGGCTTTGTTCTGGTTGTGCTGGGAGGTTCACCCACTCAATCACACTGTCTCCTTGATGAAGGACTGCTGTGGGTGCCTCTTTTGTAGCAAAAACTGATATTTCCAAGGGTTTTTGAGTGACTCTTTCAACCACATTGGATAAAGCCAGTTCAACTTCTCTCAAAGCCTCTTGCGCTTCTTTTGTAAGCTGGCGTGGTGAATTTAAAGTGCTGTCTCCCCTTAAAATGTCATATAGAGGTTGCAGTTGATTGGTAGTTAAGCCTAACACTGGACGCATCCATTGGATATCTCCTATTAATTTTTGGAAATCATTTAAGGTGTCCAACTTCTCTGTTCTTAAAGAAAGCTTTTGTACTGTGAGTGTCTTAGGATATACTTCATATCCTAAATATTGAAAAGGAGCATGTCTTTGAATTTTTTCTGTAGCTATATGCAGTTTGTAGTACTTTAGTGTTTCCATGGTCTTTTGTAGACATGCTTCTAACATTTGTTCCTCAGGTGCACATCCCAAAATATCATCCATATAATGTAACAATATTACTTTTGGAAAAGCTTTTCTTACTGGAGCAAGAGCAGCAGCAACATACATTTGGCTCATAGTAGGGCTGTTTTTCATTCCCTGTGGCAAAACTGTCCATTTATACCTTTTATAAGGCTCAGCCAAATTAACACTAGGCACTGACAAAGCAAATCTTTTCACATCCTCCTTATCTAGAGGGATAGAATAGAAACAATCCTTAATGTCTATAACCCAAAGAGGCCATTCTCTTGGCAACTGAGTAGGAGATGGAAGTCCAGGCTGAAGAGTTCCCATAGTTTCCATCTGTTCATTTACTCTTCTTAGACCAGTTAACATCCTCCATTTTCCAGATTTCTTTTTCACCACAAATACTGGGGAATTCCAAGGACTTAGAGAAGGCTGCAAGTGTCCTTGGTCAAGTTGTTCATTCGCTATGTCTAATAAGGCCTGAATTTTATCACTTCTTAAGGGCCACTGTCCTACCCACACTGGTGAATCAGTCTTCCACTGAATAGGAACCAGTGAAAGTGCAGGTAGGCCTTCAACAGCAGCCCTGCCTAAAAAGCCCAAGTGCTTATTTGTAATCCTATCTGCTGTAAAATGTCTCTTCCCCACAGATTGATGGGGATTTTTTCAACCACAAAAGGAGTAAAAACTCCTGTTTCTCCTTCAAATACCCATCTCAAAGGCCTAGCACTAACTTCTGCTGCTATTGATCCTCCTACCCCAGTCATGTAGGTGTCTGCTTTAATCTTTGGCCAGTGACTGGGCCAATTGGCACCTCTAATAACTGTACGATCTGCACCCGTGTCTACCAATCCTTCAAATAGTATTCCGTTTATATAAATAGTAAGCATAGGTCAGTCAAGCTGTCACAGCTTCTGTCCAATATATTCCTGGATTTTGTTCATTGGAGTCAGAATCTAGGTGACTATCACGAGGTTGCTTATTAGGGGTACGTAACAATAAGCCTGATGCTACTACTTCTCCTGGTTGATAAATCACACGTTGTCTCCCTGTGTTAGTGACTGGGATATTAGCTACACGTTCTCCAGTTTCCCACATCAGTGTATGGATGGACACTGTTTTGTAAGCACTCTCAGAAGGTGAAATGGTCAAGCCTACTGTGCCTGGAGGCAAAGGATCCATGGGCTCAACAGGAACAGATTTCACTTCTCCAGGGAGTATCTCCGTAGTCTCTACTGCACACAACTCTATTTTCCCTAATTTCAATCCCTTTCTTCCATCTGATTGCCTTTTGGCTGATTGATCATGGCTTAAAATTCTCTGGATGTAACCTCGGCTGCCATCATTCCCCACTTGGGGGGCTGAAGCTGGGCTCCGCCTCTCATTTCCCTGGGTCAGTCTACATTCGGAGGCCCAGTGGAGACCCTTGTGACATTTTGGACATGGAGTTTTAGGTCTTCTCTCACCCTGTCTTCTCACTGTATCTCCATATCTACACTGAGCTCTCAGATGTCCAATTTTTCCACATTGGAAACATCGACGAATTTCTCTAGAAATCCTTTGCCAAGAGGGACCCTGTCTGTCTTTCCATGTTCATCATAGTCCGGGTGTAAAAAGCATTTGTTCCCACTGTAGCACAGCGTCTTATGATCTCCGCTAAAGGAGCATCTTTGTCTAATCCCCATATAATTCTTTTGCAAATCTCATTGGCATTTTCCTTAGCCAGATGTCTGGTCATTATTTCTGTAGCTGCATTTTCTCCAATAGTTCTTTTGACAGTAGTTTGAAAACATCCCACAAAATCCGCAAAAGGTTCATTGGGACCTTGCTCTATTTTAGTGAAAGCCCCCTCCCCCCCGATCTTTCTGTCTGGGGAGGACATCCCAAGCTTTTATTGCAGCCTTAGCAATTTGCTCATACACTGTCATGGGATATTTAACTTGTTCTGAATTCTCTCCATAGTGACCTTCACCAGCTAAGAACTTTACATATTGGCGCCCGAACAGAGGAGGAGTTCAGTTAACTCTGAACACAGGAATAGAATGAAGGTAACCTTCCTAGGATGGCTCAGGGGACTGGGTGAAGGGCAGGCAAAAGTCCCAATCGAGACATTTGTGAAATACTGAAGCCTGGGGATGTCGGGACATGTATAAACCTAGGCGATGGCTTCCATGATACTTCTGAGCTTCCAAAGGACAGTCGGGGGACGGCTTAATAAAAATGGCGTGTACAATTCTGGAGACTTGTGATGGAAAGAGCCATCCGCATCTGGGGAGAGGACTGAGCGTGGATCACAATGTGGGAGTCTCACTTTGTTGTTGCTGTTTGCCTGCATGTGTTTTTCTCTTTTTTCCCCTCTTGATCTGAATTTTTTTGTGTCTGCAGCACAGTAAATGTGGAAATAAGTTTGGAAAGACTGCACATGTTTGACCTATATTGGATTGCTTGCTCTCTGAGGAAGGGAGAAGTGGGGAGGGAGAAAGAAAAATGTGGAATACAGGGTTTTGCAGAGGTGGATGTTGAAGACTATCTTTGCATGTATTTTGAAAAATAAAAAGCTATTATAAAAAAAATTTAAATGGCCTGTGTTTATATAAGGGTGGGGTTGATCTAGTCAATCACTCAACTAGGACACTCCACTCCCCTTAAAGTAAGAGAGAAGATGCTTTAGTGTGAGACAAGAGCAAGTCTCAATCCACCCTAGATTTTACATTAAATATGAAAAGTGTTTGGAAAAGTTATAGTCATGCCCTAAAATAAGAAATCAAGCTCAGGAACCAATTGGTACTAGAGAAGAGCGAGCTCTAGCTAGTCACTATGGCAGAGAAAAAGGGACACTTCAGCTCTGGCTTTGGTCTGCTTCCCTATATCCCCCTCTGACTAGAAGAAAAATCCCTTAAACTTCCAAGAGTCTTGAGCATTTAGGACTCTTCCCAGCATTGCTAGAATTCTCCAGGACTGTGTGTGCCTTCGAAGTCAAGGACAGACTGGATGCAGGACAAGGGGTCCGGCAAGGACGTCTCATCACACATGAGGGGACCCTCCTGACAAGCCACGAAGGGGAGAAAAACTTAATGCACAGAAGCTATGTGCTTTCTTCCCGAGGCTGACCCCAATCTTGCCCTGGAAAGAAGCTGTTAAAGACTTTTTTTTTGTTTATTTTGGAGACATAGATGATAATGTTCTGTACCAATCTGTTTGCTGAGTACTATTCAACTTAATAAATACTTTATTCTAGAAATCCACTTAAGTCTGATGGACTAATGGATTTTAAGATGAAAAATCAAGATGGAAGCCTCAGGGATGGGGGCTCCATCAATAGTACTAGGAAAGGCAGGGCCCAGCTCCTCAGGACTCCTCCAAAGACCTCAGGACTCCCAATCCCAAGAGGATGTGAGAGATGAGTTTGGGGGGCTCAACTCGATAGTGAGAGCGAGAGTTAAGTGCCTCGGAGTAGTTATTACTCACTCCCCATATGTAATAAGAACTCTGTGTGTGTATATGTTTATTTTATATAGATAGATAGATAAATAGATAGATAGACATAGATATAGATATATCTGTGTGTATATAAGTATAAATAAGTAACAAGTATTCTATAATAAATAATATATATTTATACATAATAATATATAACATAACAAATACTCCATAATAAGCACATGTGTCCTTTAAGGTAAAAATGTCTTAGCAAGTTGACTTGGTACTGATGACACCTTTGAAAACCCATTTCCAGGGGCAGCTAGGTGGGACAGTGGGTAGAGCACCAGTCCTGAAGTCAGGAGGACCCGAGTTCAAATCCGACCTCAGACACTTAACACTTCCTAGCTGTGTGATCCTGGGCAAGTCACTTAACCGCAAGGCCTCAGGGAAAAAAAAAGAAAAGAAAAGAAAGAAAGAAAGAAAAGAAAATCCATTTCCACACACAAATATACTTTAATAAATTACTTCTTTTTGGTCATCTTCAAACTCCTCCCCTCCCAGAGAGGAGAGTCATAGATCTAGAGTTGTGAGAGACCTAAGAAGCCATCAAGTTCAATGCCCTCATTTTACAGATGAGGGAAACTGAGACAGAGATGGACAGTGGTTCAATGACCATTGTTGTGCGTGTCTGAGGCCATATCTGAACTCAGGAAGATTGCTCTTCCTCCCTGTGTCCTAGCTGTCCCCAAGAGCGTGGACCCAAATACATTTCAGTGAGGGGAATGGACAGTGTTGAGATGGAGGGCACTGAATTTGAGATAAAATAATCCCTCCACTTCCAAGTCAACAGCTGATGGTGGGCTCTGAGCTATGGTCTCCTGTAAGCACCCCCAAGGCCCCCCATTTCTAAGCAAAATAAAGACTGGTGGTCTGACACGAATCTGTGCTTTTGCACAAATCTTCTGAAACAAAGTCTGATTCTACCCATGGGCACGTGGGCAGACCGTGAGTGAAATCCAGCACTTCTTGTCATTGAGAATCAGGGAAACAAGCCGAGTTGGAGCAGGAAACCCGAAGGGCTTGGCTACCCTCAATCAACTTAGCAAGTCGTTATAAGGGCTGGAAGTTTAGGAGTTAGGCCGTCCCCGAGGGTAGACAAAGGGTGCTTTCCGCTGTGGTCCACAGGCCCAGGGAGACAGCTGCTGAGACACTGTCTGAACTTATGCTCACTGTGCTTCAACTCCAGAAAAGGAAGGAACAAAAGAGTCTTCTCCTTCTCCCTGGGACGGCCCTTTCCCATCAGCCTGGACATGGGACACCCGGGGCAAAAGTTTCCTGTTCTGATGCTGTTTTTGTGATTAACTTCCTGAAATCTGCGTCCCTCGTGGTACCAGACAGGCCTCTGGAATCCCACTGAATTTTGCTTTTTTTCCCTTTTATTGACAGTTTCTACCTCTTGGGTTTAATTATCTGCTCAGCTGTCACTCAAATCAAATGTTTCCTTCTCTTGCCTTAGCTCACCTGGTTTCACCTACAAAATACAGACTGTCCCAGTGACATGAGCTAGTGGTAAAGGAGGAAGGAGACGGGGAAGAGGGGGGAGAGGATAACACTGGAAGGAGGCAACCATGAGCCCAGGGTGGCCACCAAGGGACCCAAGAATCTTGGGAAAGACCCCAAGCCTTACGGGGTCTTAGAAGTGAAACCTACTGTGCAGGGTCATTCTGAGGACTGAATGAGATCTTATTTGCAGTATCTGGCACATAGTAGGTGCTATATAAATGCTTTTTCCCTTCCCTCTCTCCACATATATTCATAAATGGGATGGTTGTATAATAATCATAAAAATTAATTTCTATACTTGACTCCAACAAACACTTATCAAGCGCTTACTGTATACCAGTCGCTGTGCAAGGTAACAAAGATTAAACAATAAGATGAACTAGTCTCTGCCCTCAGGGAGGCTACATTCTGCAGCAAAGGTAGAGAGAACCCAAGGATGTACACTACGATAATATGGGGACGCTGCCTGGAGGAGGGGGCTTTGTATGAGCCTTGAAGGAGCTGGGAATCCAGGGAGGGCACTGCAGACATGTAGGACGTCCTATACAAAGGTAAGAGAAAGAAGGAGCACCTGGTTCACTGAGAAACCAAGGGAGGCAGGCTGTGCGACAGCTCACGAAAAATCCAAATAAACTGGAGAGTGGGGGGCAGAGTTAGGGGCTGGTCAGCTCAGGAGGAGTCCAGGGGGCACCGTGCCAACCACAAATGTTACTGCAAGTCTTAAGGCTTAGCTCAGAACCCCTCTGGATCCAATTGTGACAGACCGGCCTGCCCACCAGGCAGTGCTCCACAGAGATCTGGGCTTAATCCTGAATTGGCAAGTGGGATCTGAAAGCCAGCCCCCTGACCACTGTGGAGTACTGCCTTGTGGGCAGAAGGTTATGACAGAAGGCTATGATGGGCTCTGATTCTTCTCACAAGATTTCCACGATTGTGAATGAGAAGGCAGCGCCTTTATTCTGGGGGATACTTGTGGGTAGCCACACGTGAACACGCCGGCGTTGGGAGAGCCCGTGGCCCGCGTGGCCAAGCACTCACCTCCTGTGTCCGTGTCATGGAAGTTGGGATCCAGGCCCCTCTCCAGCATCTTGGAGATCTTCTCCACTGAGTGATGCTGGATGTGGTCCATGCATTTCTTCAGGTTTGTCTGCAGAACCAAAGAGGGACAGTTATTCCTCAGGTAAGTCCTTAAAGGACAGCCAAGGAGCCTTCCCCGCTTCGGCTCTTTGTTCTGGGGGAAGGACGGATCCTGAGGGCCCAGAGCAGAGCACAAAAGGCCACGAGCCCCAGAGGCTCCAGGGTCCGACTGTTCCCAGCTGTGGGAGAATCCCGCCAGCCGAGAAGGCCTCTCCCCCCCTCCTGCTCCCCACTAAAAGCCTCTGGGAAGGCCTCAGTCTGTACTCCGGATGCAGTTCATTACCTGCCCTGCATTAATGCCAGGGGAAAAGGAAAATTGGCTCTCTGAGAGGTCGGGGGTCCATCTCCAGTTATAAAATCATTTATTTACTTCTTACTGTGTACATGGCTCTTCAGGAAATCAGTAAGTCACAAGCCACGTTCTCTACAGTTACACGGAGAGATGCTCACTCAGTCACCATGTGAGTCATGAGAACATTCATTTCAGACCTAGTGTATACAGAGCCCAGGCACCGGGCTGGCTGAGACCCCGAGGTTAGTTCTGATAAGATTCTGGCTCTGATGGAAATCCCAGTCAAAGACAGAGGACGGGATATAAACAACTGAACATTACACGAGACACTCCAGAGTTAAGTACAATATTTAGTCATTCAACAGGCTTTTATTAAGTACTCACTGTCACTCAGGCAGTCAATAAATATTTATTAAGAGCATACTGTGAGAATAAAAAGCACATTGGGGATTAAAAAAAAAGGAAAAAGGAAAGGAAGGAAGGAAGGGAGGGAAGGAGGGAGGGAGGGAGGGAAGGAGGGAGGGAGGGAGGCAGGGAGGGAGGGAGGGAGGGAGGGAGGGAGGGAGGGAGGGAGGGAGGGAGGGAGGGAGGGAGGAAGGAAGGAAGGAAGGAAGGAAGGAAGGAAGGAAGGAAGGAAGGAAGGAAGGAAGGAAGGAAGGAAGGAAGGAAGGAAGGAAGGAAGGAAGGAAGGAAGGAAGGAAGGAAGGAAGGAAGGAAGGAAGGAAGGAAGGAAGGAAGGAAGGAAGGAAGGAAGGAAGGAAGGAAGGAAGGAAGGAAGGAAGGAAGGAAGGAAGGAAGGAAGGAAGGAAGGAAGGAAGTCGGGTGCTTTAAGGGCTCCTCTGAAAGAGCTCAGCACCTGGCATATATAAGAGGCACTTAATAAATGCCTGTTGATGTTTTTGCCTTGTCTCTCCAGCACTTAGCCCAGAGCCTGGAATACTAATAGAGACTTTCTGAGTGACTATTTTTTTTGGCCAGTCTCTCTAACTTAGTACCAAGCCTGGAGCCCAGCAGATGTCCAATGCCTGTTGCTTCTTGATCAGTGCTAAGGGGAAACACTCCAGCCCAATGAGGTCACATCTTCTAGAGCCAACCCACCTTGGTATGGAGCTTGGCCAGCTGCTTCTCATCCAGATTCGCCTGCTTGTACACCCGCCTTTTGTACCGGAACTGAGAAAACAAAAGGCAGACCAAACAGAATTTTCCCATGGCATCTATGTGAGAAAGGTGAGCCCAAAAGCTGATTTCATTCCTCCCTTTCCTTCCCACCCTGAGCCCAGAAGGGAGGGATGTGGACAAACAGCCAGAAATCACATCTTGTTCCAGGGCACCCCAAAACATCAGACTCCCGATGCTTTTCCACCAAAGACTCCTATATCCCAGAGGTGACAGTCCCCTTGATAATCACTTTCTCTAAGACATCCAGTTCTGCTTTTTCACAACCCTCAACAGCTAAGATCAAGGCTTTGATCTGAGAAGCCCAGACTGGTCCCAGAAGCCCGGCCGTCCCCCGCCCTGGCTTTCAGAACAGGCCCACAGGGCCTTGATTCTCCTGTAGCTCAGAAGAGCCCCTGGAGCACGGCCATCATTTATGTCATAACGCCAGGTCAGGTGAGCAGCTCGCTCTTGCCCAGGCCCCCGCTGCCATGTAGCACCCTTCTTAATTAGGGAGGAAGGGCAGAAGTGGTTTAGGGTCAGTCACACTGGGCCCTTCCTCGAGCAGCCTCTCCCGCCCTGCCATGAGCTCGCCACTCCGGCTCTGAGGAGGCTGTGGATGACCAGGCTTTTTAGTTTGCCTTTTCTTTTGTTTATCCCTGGAAATGGAGATGATTCCATAGGGGGAAAAAAAAAATCAGGGCTTATTGTGATTTTCTTCTTTACTAAACATTGTTTTTCCTTCTCTCTTTCAAGAACTTTTCACGGATCCCAAGCACAGTACAGAGAGAACAGACGGCCCATTGGCACCTGAATACTGGAGCTTAAAACTGGACCAACAGAACATCCGGCTCTGCTTCTAAAGGTTCTGGTCCCAGCAGGCAGGGAGGCTGAGCCTAAAAATCCTAAAACAAAGCCGTCCCGAGGGCTCTCCAGGACAACCCCCATCTCTCTGCCCCCCACAGGGAGCCACTCAGGACAAATCCAAATTCCTCCCTCGGCAGGGGGTAACGAAATCCAGGGAGGGCTTCTGTGCCTTGTTTATCTTGGCCGATCAGGGAGTTTCAGGCAACTCAGGAAATGCCCGGGGAGTTTCGGGGCAGAAGGGGCCTGGCTATTCATCCTCAGCCTGATTAGGGCAGGGGCGTGGATGGACCCACAAGGGCTCCGTTGGTGAGCTCCCCTCTCCTATCACAACCATGTAGATTAACACATTCCAGCAACATTCCAACGGTGAATGCAGCATCGTGAAGGGATCCATTATCAGAAGGAGGGATTATGGAGGGAGGAACAGGGGAGGGTTTGCGGAGCCGAATGGGGAGGAACAATTGTTTTCTTGAAGCAGGGGACCCAGCTGCCACATCCGTTACCCCTCTCGGCCCAGGGGCTCTCTCTCCCTGGCTGAAAGGTGGGGCCGATCGGTCCAGATCAGAGAGCAGAGCTGGCTACTCTCCCAGAACAAAAGCCACACTTGTATCCTTGGACAGCAGGAGGAAGGCAGGCGAGAAACAAACGGCCAATCAAACCACTTTTAGAGGTGACCAGCAGAACCCCTGGGAATAAGCTTGGGAGGTTAAGAAAGGTGCTCTCAAGTAATTGGAAAATTTGTCCCCTTGTCCTTTGGTAAATTTGGAAATCAGGGAGAAAATCAGTCGTATCCAAATATTTACAACAAAAGCGATAATTAATTTTATGGAGCGCTTGTAAAGCTTGCAAAACACTTGACACGTGCTGTCTCATTTATCCTCCTCACAGTTATCCATCTAGGAAATACTATTATTTTATAGAGAAGGCATAGAGAAGTTCATTTAAGTGACTTGCCCACGATCACGTAACTAGAAAGTACCGGTGGAAGGATGTGACCTCAGGTTTTCCTGACTCTCTCCCATAAAGGGACTGCTTCTTTCTAGGAAAGCATTCCCACCCGCCTCAAACTGGGAACCCAAAGGCCTCAGCAGGGGCTTTCCCCACCCCCCACGGCCGCTTTCATCGGACCCTATTTTCTCCACACCGGATACCTCCAGAGAAGGGATTCCTTTGGGCACGTGCTGTGGGTACTCCCTGAGAAGGCGCTCCTCGTCCAAGAACTTCCCGTCTCTCCCATTGCTGGCAGGTTGGAACAGCCCGTAGTTGAGAACATCCTTGAGACTCTGGTTCAAGGTGCACAGAATCCGCTGCTTTGCCACCCACACAGAAGCATCTGGGTTAAATCGGATGCATTTCTGGTAAGGAGGAAAAAAATACAATTAAGTCTTAGTAACTTCCCAGGGTATTTAGTGCTGCAAGCGGATCTCACGTGGAGGGGACCCAGAAGCCTCTGGTCTGACTCCCTCGTGAAGCAGCCTTCTGCTCAGATGGCTACTCTAAATTCATGGCAGTGGTCTAACAGAAGGAGCTGAGCCGCAGGAGCTGGATTCGAATCCTGCCTCTAACACTATTATGACCCCCTCTCGTGATCTGCAAAACAAGAAGCTTGGACTAAATGTGCAATGAGAAAAATGTGCCAAGGGAAGTAAAGGAACAGGTTTGACTACATGAGCCTGCAGAGCTGTTTGCCTTTCTTGTCAATAAACAAGGGATCCTCCTTGAGCCAGCACAACCCATCCCAGTAGTTACAGCCACAGAAAACAGCTGACCATGACACCAGGCGACCTGTCCCCTTACGCTGGAGGCCCCAGGAAGCCGACCAAGCCTCTCCAAGGAGCAGTTTCTTCACTTGAAAAATGGAATCGCCAATCTTGTGAGAATGAACGGGAAAGGGGTTTTCGAACCCTGAACGACCAAAGAAGTGGCCATCAGGGCTACCATTTCCCCCTTTTGGCTTCTCCCACGAGATTTTAAGCTTCTCGAGGGTAGGGAGACTTTTTCTCTCATTCCCTGATGTTCTGTATTTAGAATAGAGTAGGTACTAATAAATGATCATCCATTAAGGTTAAATGAGTGGGAAAATGCAAATTAAATTTCCTGGCAACTCTAAGGGCACCTGTGTGAGTTGGCTTGGGGGGGAAGAATGGCTTGGCCACCCAAGCGAGGTGCCCTCTGCCTTTTTCTGGTCTCTGAGCTCTCCCTTTACTACCCAGTAACACATGACACAGGCTTTGGGTTCAGTCATTCCAATCCTTGTATACTAAATACCTATTGTCTACACTGGATGAGCCTCAGAGACCCGCCATGATGAGGATCTCAGGGAATGGCCACCACCTGGGTTCTCTTAGAAGGAAATTCATGACACCTTGCTAAAGTTTCCATTTCCTTAGATGTGCAAAAGGAAGGCATTCATCTTAGGGGAAACAAGTCTACCATTGGGACCAGCTGAGGCTGTGAACGTCCATCTTCATCCTAGAGCTCCCCTCTGTGTCATAGGGGCTGCTTCCAGGAGGACATGTGGGTCTTGTCAAAGGATGAGTCCACATGGGATGGGCTCCACAGCCTCAGAGTGTCAGGAAACAGGGCCCCCAACTTGGTTACCTCAGCACCCCAGGTCTCCAAGAGAGAACAACAAAAAGCCCACAATGGAGCGATGGGATGTCCTGAGCCTGAAGCATATCCCACATGGAACAGTCACAGAATCACTGGGCCCAAGTCTGCTGATTGCTTCTGAAGTGAAAAACCAGCAGGTGGGACTTCCTCCTCCTGGACCCCTCACAGGGATCCCTCCAGGAGACCACAAAACTAAGCAGTTTGCTGATAAATGGTCCTCAGCCTATGAAAGGCCACCTTAGGACGGGAGGGACAAATGCCCAGGGGCACACAGACTAGGAATCCCCTTTCCTTTTGTCTTCTCCAAGGACCCATCAGGACAACTGCTGTGAACTTTCACTCTTGTATCTGGGGGAGCCAAATCACTTCGGAAGAGCCCTGCTGGTGGTCATTCCCTTCATCCTCTCGGCCCTCCGGTAACTCACTGAAACTCCCACTCAGTAACGGTAAGAACCTATATTTCACTAGATCTTCAAGATCCTTTGCCTTGGATGCGTGAATAAACTGAAGTTGAGAAAGGCTTCATAACTTGTCCAGGATAACCCAGCCAGCCCAGCATCCAGAGGAAATATTCACCATTTGATGGATCAGCCGCTATCGCTCGAGAAACGTTTGTTTAAATGCCCACTATGTCCCAGCCACAGTAACAAGCACCGGAGATACAAAGAAAGGTAAAGCCCAGGCCCTGCCTTCAAGGAGCTTGCCTTCTAGAGGGAGAAACAACACACAAAAGGAAACGGCAAAGAAACAGGAGAAGATGGAGATGATCGCCCATGTCCAAAGGAGTTCCGCCAATGAGAAAAGAAAAGATGGTGATCTGGACTCTCTTCCAAGTGGAGGTTCCGATCTGAGGGACAGAGGAGAGGGGCTCACAGTGAGGTGTGAGTGCCAGGGCTGATGGGGTGCTGCAGGATGAAGAGCACAGCAAGGGGGGAAACGCTTCAGGAAACTCTTACAGAACTTGACTCTTTAAATGAACAACTTCATTCAGCCTCAAGGAAACTTCAAATTGTTCCCAATTCATAATTAACTGATAACTATTTATTAAGCACCTACTGTGTGCAGGGAATTAAGAACCCAAAGTCAGAAATTAAACAATGCCTGCTCCCAAGGAGTTTGTGTCGCCTCCACATTAACACGTCATGTGGGAGGACCTGTCATTTCCTTCATTAATCCACAACCTCCCTCTAGCTTCTGTTCTTACAGAGTCGCCCCAAGGCTCAGCAAAGTTGAGGAAACTCTTTGTGACTCAGTCAGTGTCAGAGGCTGGAAAGTCATGTCTGCTCGACTCTATCCACTGGACCAAGTGACCTTTGAATATGCTGATTGGAGACTTTTAAAACAAAGTTTTTATTAATATTTCTCTTTCTTACAGTATCAAAGCTATTCCAAATACCCCTCCTCCTCCCTCTCCCAGAGAGCTAGAAATATGACAAAATACTTTGAGAGGGGGAAAGAAGTCAACATTAACTGATGAATAAATGGGAAAAGTTCAAGAATAAATACAATGTACAACACCCATAACCTTCTCCCCTCCACAAAGGGACAGTGAGGATATCTTTCCATCCCTAATCTTTCAAGCCCTGGTGATTTTCATGATTTTCTTCTGACTTTATAAAATCAATTTCAGGCTCACTTAGAGTTGAGGGAGATTCATCGAGTCTATGGCCCATTTTTTATAGAGATGGAAACTGAGGCCATGAAATAGGAGAAATTAGGTCACGATTGTAAAGCTAGAACATTGGACCCGAGTCAGGGTACGGACCCAGATCCTCTGACCAAAATGTACTTTCCAAGACCACCTGAGATTTCAGGGAGAGTTTTGCAGAAAGTCATTGGGTAGTTTCCCAATGGAGCCTGACCTAGAAATTCACACAGGACAAACTTCATGGAGGAAGGATGCTGATTTGCTCAGAGCGGGACCCATAGGTACCTAATGGTGGCAAACTTCTCACAGAGATTCAGAATGAGGTCTAATCTTAGCCAAAGAACTGCACGGAGCCATGCCAAAAGGGAAAAGGACCCCTCATTTTGGGAAGCCCCAGGAATCTGTCCTAGAACTTAAGGTGTCCAACCCCTTCAGGCAGCTAGGTAGTTGGGGTGGGCTTGGAGACAAGAAGAGCTCAGTTTAGATCGGGTCTCAGATACTCAACCATCACTACTTACAAGCTGGGTGACCCTGGGCAAGTTACTAAACCTTTCCCTAGCTCAGTTTCCTCAACTATAAAATGGAGATAATGAGTTATCTCCCCATATCGTGGTGAGGATCACATAAGATAACAATTGTAAAGCTAATTTAGCATAGTACCTAGCACATAATTGGTACTTCATAAATCCATCCATTCTTCCTCCCTTCCTTCCTTTGCTTCTTTCACTTCCTTCCTTCCTTTTCTCCCTCCCTCCCTTCATTTCCTTCCTTTTCTCTTTCTTTATCAATGACTTGAATAAGGACATATCTTTCCATTTTCTAGATGACACAAAACAGAGAGGCAAAGTGTACACAATAGACCCAAAAAGTTCATGACAGGACAGAATGTTGAGTCAATTCCCTTCGAGAATTTGATTCCACAGATATGGATTCATCACTTCACATACACGAGCTCCTGCATTTATGGCTGTGTGAGACACAAAATGGGACCGTCCTGGTCTTCACGGAACCTCATTCTAATGGATGAGGAAGAGGAAGGCAAGATGCAAAGAGCTTTAGGGGAAAAAAAATCTAAGAAAGGAGAGAATTCTTTCTTCTGGAAAGGGCCAACCAGAGAAAGCTCCAAGGAAGAGGAGACACCTGAAATAATCCTGGAAGAAGAAAAGTTTTGATAAGTGGGTACAAAGAAGCACTATGCTCCTGAAAGGAGAGATGACCACTATGTATAAAGAGGTGGCCTGTCAGGAAATCTAACGAGGAGAAATTCCAGAAAGTCCACTTCCCCACTAAGAGATGGGGGACCCACTTTAGATGGAAATGATTTAGGGCTGATGTGTTGAGTTCTAGATGAGTCGCCCCGAAGGGCTGCTTGGAGAATGAGAGAGGTCATTATCCACTGCCTTCTCTATTCTCCGACTTCATCTGGAGAATTAGGTAAAATTCATTGCCCTACACTGTGAAAATAAGCAGGGAAGGGTCTAGAGGAGGGTAATCACAGCAGAGAAGAGCCTGGAGAGCACCTCAGAGGAGAATAGGCTGAAGGAACTGGACTTGATTATCCTGATGGGGAGAAGACTCAGAAAAGGACATGAGTTATCTGAAGGGCTGTCCCATGCAGGGAACAGGTCTCTTCTGCTAGGCCCAAGGCAGAGCAATCAGCAGCAATGCACAGGCAATATCTGGCACACTGTAGGTGCTTAATAAATGTGTGCTCTGATATAAAGGAACCCTCCTTAGTGATTCAGGTTGTCCAAAGGTACAATGAGGTGCCTTAAACAGGTTTATTCTGTTAGACCCAGCAATCAGCAGCAATGGACAGACAATATCAAGAACACTGTAGGTGCTTAATAAATGTGTGTTCTGATACACAGGAACCCTCCTTAGTGATTCAGATTGTCCAAAGGTACAATGAGGGGCTTTGAGAGGGAGTAACTTCACCAGAAGCTTTCAGGCACAGGCAGGATGACCACTTGTCAGGGATGCTATTGAAAACGCTCCAGAGAAAGAAGCAGATGGTTTCTGAAGGACAGTGGCCAAAAGACTTGGGTTCAGGTTTCAGTCTTGACCACCTGCTTTCCTTGAGGTCTCTCTGAGCCTCCATTTCCTTCCTCAGGAGCTGGATAAAGGGGGTGAGCCACAGATTCCCCCATGGTTTCTTCCTGCTATGACCATCTTTGCTATGTCCTTGACAACACGATAATTCTCTAATTTTGCTTAAAACAAGAGCTTCATAATGACTCTTGGAGAGGCAGAGAAAGAATATCTGGGTGACCTTGATAAAGAAGATTTATTCAATTTGGGATAATTAATGCAATTAAGGAACTCTGGGGTTTTTCTTAATTTAGCTTTTATCCTCTGATATCAGGTAGAGTCGAAATGAGAGTGGGCTACTCTTTAGTTTTGTGTTTAGATAAAAGAAAAGACTTCATTTGAAAGATAAAGTCTCAATTAGAAGTCAAAACCCCTTCTCCACTAAAACAAAAAACAAAAAAAACAAAAAACAAAAAAAACCCACACCTTTCATACAAAAATAATTGAGATTAAATTCATTACCTGAAAATCAGAGAGCTTCTCTCCCTTCTCCTTTTCCCCAAAATATTTCTGACCTGGACAAATTGGTCCTAAACTATCTTGGGGTCTCCCATTTATACCCAAAAATGGTCTTAGAAGACAGCTAGTTCAATACTCTCATTTTGCAGAGGGGGAAACTGAGGCTCAGAGTGATCAAGTGGTGTCCAAATTTACAAGGGAAGCAAATTCTAACTCAGATCTCCCCTCTCTAAATCTGGGTCTTTCTATCACCTCTTTGCTGCCTCATGATACTTCTCAAAGAGTCAAATCCCCCTGTGGGGGCCCATTGTGTCATTGAAAGATGAGAACAAGCTATTTTAGGACACCTGCACAAGCTATTTTGGAAATTCTTACTCAGTCGTACCCTACTACCCTGGATAAAACTCATTTCCTCAGAAAGGGCAGAAGGAAGCCTCGGGCAGCAAGGGGGGCAGCAGCTGGTATTAAGGTACACAAAGGGTGCCCTCAACAATGAGACCGAAGCTTACTAAGCCCCCTCAGGTTTTCTTATCTCCATTTTACAGAAAAAGAAAATGAAACTCAAATAATTAACTGACCCATTCACAGTGGCAAAGCAAGGAAATATTGTCAGAGGCAAGATGCACACCCCCGAGTCTGTTCCCCATGAGGTCACTGCTTCTTCAGTGACCTCCATTGTCAACTTCTCTCCTCACCTCCCTGGAGGACGCTAACTAGGTCACTTACTCATTCAATATACATTTCTTGGGGACAGGTTTTGGGTAGAGTTTTCCCTGTCTGACAGATGGGAACACTGAGGCACCGAGAGATGAATCAAACTTGCATCAAATTTGGAATCTGGAAATTGGCTCATAAGCATCTCCGTGGCCAAGCAGAGCAGCAAAAGGGAGCTCAATCCTGGGGTTTTATGTATTTGGAAATCAATGATAATTTAATATAATATATATATATATACATATAAATAAGTAAATGAGTGAATGAAGAAATAATTTAATATATATAAATATAAATAAGTAAATGAGTGAAAAAAAGGAATAATTTAATGTAACATATATACATATAAATAAGTAAATGAGTGAATGAAGAAATAATTTAATATAATATATATATACATATAAATAAGTAAATGAGTGAATGAAGGAATGAAAGATGATTCAGAAGAAGTGAAATGTCTTAGGAACAGGGTAAGACATGAACTTCACGGCCTTGAGAGTGCCATCAGTCCAGCAGGATTTATGGAGTTTTCCTTCGGCAATGGTCCCAGACTCGATGGCTGCTGTGGCCCCTCGTCCCTCGGAGAAGATGACCCTCCTCCCTATGACCCCGTTCACCCCTCAGTAGGGTCTGCAGGGACTCAAACAGAGGCACGGAGCACACCAAGTGAAATGTGCTCTCTCAGGGGCTGCTGGCTAAATCATTCCGTCCTTAGAAAATATTAACCTAATGGGTAACAAAGGGAGGCACTGAATGAACAGCATTCTGAAATGATTCACAGAGGAGAGAAAAGGAGGACAGAGAGAGAATGAGGGGAAGAAAGGACAAAGAAAGAAAGGGGGAAAGGGAGGAGGAAAAAGGAAAGAGAATGGGAAAGGGAAGAGAAAGCAAGACAGAGGAATATGAGAGAAGGATGGAAGGGAGGAGAAAGGGAGAAGAGAGGAAGACGGGGCTGAGGGAAAAAAGAGGAGTAGAGGATGTGAGGAAGAAAAGGGAGAGAAGATAGAGGCAGAATGAAATATGGGGGGAGGGGGGAAGTCCCACATAATCTCAGCTCCCGTTGCCTTCAGCACGAGACTCAGCCAAAGCATTTATGACAATTTGAGCTAATCCCAAAGTAATGAGAAATTCCTTTTCAGTGGTTCAGAAGAAATAAGGGGAGGCAAAAGATGGAGGGCAAAGGGAAGGAAAGGCCGGGGAGCAATGCAGCCTCCTCCAAAGGCTCAGTCCCCGTCGGCCGTCCTCTGCCAGAGCTGGATGGCCGGCATTGGAGGGAGCCAATGGGGGTCTTATTAGTTACTCGGCTTAGAGCAGCGCCTGGCACACAGTAGGCCCTTGGCAAAGGCTTCTTGACTGACAGAGGCCTGAATTCATGGAAGAATCCCTGTCTCGTAGGTGAGGGGGAAAAGGCTCCACAGACTAACGCCAGGGAGGGGTCCCAGAGCCTGCAGCTTCCCTGGGGCCAGGAGCCCCCTGCTGATGGAGGGCAGGCGCCTCCTCTGTGATTTCTGGATGTAGAAGGTGCACAGGGCAGCGAAAGGGTGGGATGGAAGTGGGTGGTCTCGGGCCCCAAGCCGGCTCACCACCAAACTACCACAAGACCTTAAAATCAGCTAACCCAATTCAGTTAAATGATGGAACAAGTCTCAGTCAAAAACTTCTACCTAGTCACTCTTGTGGTACAAGAGTCAAGATGTAGACCTCGCCTCAGAGAAAAGTGACTCAGGCTTATAAGGACCTAGGACTAGGCCCATTTTACAGATGAGGAAACCGGGTCCTAGAGGACCTACTAAGTAAAGACACCTAAAGTCTGCTTGACTCCTAGTCACTCACTCTGCATCCTAAGCCATGGACACTGTCCCCAAATTTCCTCAGAGGTTTCGGGCATCAGAACCTACCAGGCTGGGTCATGGCGGCCAGGTCCCTCCACTGCGCTGTCCCAGGGAGCTGAGAGCACCAGCCTGAGCCAGGGACAAGGGGCCAGAGGCATTTTCCTCCATAAGAGCCATAAGCAGAAAGAGCCCAGCCTTCCCAAGTGCCCACTGGGCAGGGGTGGGGGCAAGGATCTCTCTGGTGACAAAGATCCCATGACAAATTCACTTCGTGAGTCACTTGCAGGATCCCATTGTGCTTTTAAAAGTCAGGGACCAGAAGTCAGGAACAGAACACGCTGTGGGCAGAGCCGCAAACGGGGCCGATCTTTCTGGAAAGCCACGTGCAATCACCCGAGCTAAGGCGCCCAGCTGTTATTTGCTCTGGCCCGAGCACAGCCCCAGCGGGTCCAAGACAAAGGGAACGGGCCCGCTGGGGGGCAAAATATTCCGAACGGCAATTTTTATTTTTATTTTTGTTCTCTCTGGCTGCAGAACAGTGGAAACAAAGGAGCTGCCCGATGATTAGCGGGTGGCTGACTCACATTTGAAATTGGAATACTTTCCTGTGATGAATTCTGAGAAATTTGGGCAAATTGGTTTGCACAGAGAAAAAGAGAGCGAGGCAGGCCAGGGGCCCGTGTGCAGGCTGCTGGGGGAGACCACAGTGTGCCAAGCCAGAAAGACTGGGGTTCAAATGACGTCTCGTTCACTTAGTGCAATCTTGGCCAAGGCACCTCCCCTCCGCCTCAGTTTCCTCATCTGTAAAATGGGATATTGATAGAACCTATTACCCAGGGTGGTGGGGAAGAGCAAATGAGGTAATAATTGCCACGGTGCTTAGCACACAGTAGGCACTATACAAACGTCAGCTATTGTTGCGGTTTATTGTTACTACTTTTACTAATTCCTAAATTGGAGCCCCGGTGCCCTGGGCACAGGACAGGGAAGTTGTTATCAGCCAAATCTGTACCAGAAGAGGGAGTCCTCACCCTCATGATCGGACCGTCTCCCTCCACACTTATCAGCACTTTTCTTCCCCTGAAAATATATCGAATCTATTTTGTTTTCCCGTATCTGGCACATGGCAGCTCCGTGCCCAGCCCAGGAGAGGTCTCTGTATCCCCATCTCCTAGCACGGTGCCCGACAGATGCCAAGTATTTGATTTAGCTACCAAAGTCCGCTGAATAGAGCCGACCTCACGGTCACCACAGGGGACGCTGAATGCTACAGGAAGCCCAGTTCTAGGAAATGAACCTTCTCGGTCTCGACGGACCAGTGAGGAGCCTTTCCCGCCTCTCGTTTGACAGAGACAGGGACAGATGCTACAGAATAAGGGAGCTCAACGTCACCCGTCTTCACTGAGGCAGTAACTGCTTCTGTCTATTGTACAGGCCGGGATCAAGGCGGGAGTGGGGGAGGTTGGGGGAGGGGGGACATCAGCAACTCACTAAAAAGCAAAAGGCAAAAATCGCAAAACCAAAAGTAAACTGATGAAATGAGGGAGCCCCCCATCCTTCCAGAAACAGCGGCTCCAAACCACGAGGGAGCTGGCTCAGAGTGGAGGGGACGGCGGTCACAGAGGAGAAGTGAGGGCTGCGGTCCTCAGCCTTAAAGCAGCTGGAAGGGGGGAATCCCAGCTGGGCAGCAAAAGGCGAACACAGGAGACCCAGAAGTCCAGCCCGCACCCCCGGAATGACCAAGGAGCGTGATCGAGGGAGGGACACAAGGTCTCTGTCTGTCTGTCTGTCTCTCTCCCCCCACCAACTGCATTTTACCTCTGCAAACCCCAAGGCCACTTTGAGACCCAGCATAGCTGGCCGGCCATTTCCCATAAAGCCATGCATTCAGGGGTGCTTGTGTCTCGAGGGTGACAGATGGGGTCCCACAACAGGGGGGCGTGGAGTTAAGGGGAGGCTGACCTAAGGCCGGTGGGAATCCCTGCACTCACTACCTCTGGCAGGATATCAGAGAGAAAGAGCCCGGCAGGACACGAGGTCCGGTGCCGGGGATCAGTCGGAATTATGTATGACAGTAGGTTCTATGAACACGCCTCCCAGCTAAAGATGCTCTTGATGGACGGAGCTTTCCCTTCTCCTAGGATCAGGAAGTGCATTTGTGCCGTGAATATTCTCCCCGAGACCGCCAGGTTCTCCTGCAGCCTCCGTCCCTCGTAAGCCGTGGCCAGGAGCCACAGGCTCGAATGCCAGGATCGCCTCTCCGGCAGGGCCGCCCCTCCAGAAAACATTAACAGAGGCACAAGATGTATTGACTTTGGCACGAGCGGGGGCTTTGCAAACAGGCAAGACGACTGTGGCTGTTCTGGGCCCAGAGTCAACACAATGGAAGGCATTGTGAGCCTGGAAGAGCGGGCAGCCCTGGAGAACAAAGGGCTCCCACCCACCTTCCCTCAGCCAATCCGAGGTCCTCGGTGGGACCCCGCGCCTTGGGGATGGGGCCCCGGACCCTTCTGGGGCAGGCAAAGCTACCCCCGACTCAGGAGAACAACCGGCTGGACCACAGGTCCTGTCCTCGGGGAGCCGACAGCAACACTGCTCTCCCAGCCGGTCCCGGGATGGGGAGCTTCAAGGGACCCAGAGCTTGGCCAAGCAGGAGAAACTGAGGCCCAGAGAGGAGGTCCTCTGCCCATGGTAACCCTGGTAACAAGAGGCAGAACTTCAGGCCCTGGGGGGAATGTGCAGAAAGCCTTTCACCTTCCCGTTTGGGACTCCTAGCCAGGAGGTCACACTTTCCCTGGGCGGGCAGGAGTCACTCCACCAACAGTCGTTTATTAAGCACTTGCTTTGTGCCAAGCAAAGAAGGGCAAAATCATTCCCCCCTCCAGGAGTCTGAGGAAAACAGCTACAAATATCCAAGATGTGACAGGATAAATTAGACTTCCCCTTTATAGGGAAGAAACCATCCATAAAGGAATGGATAAAGGGCCCCTGCTACGGGATGATGGGATATGAGCACAGATGAGGGATCTCTGAATCTGGTCAGAACCAAAAAATGTCCAGCAGTACGGGCAAGGAGAAAGGAACATTGCCCTGAAATCCAGACTTCTGGCGGCTTTTTCATTTCCATGATTCCAAAAGGACAAAAGAAGGAAGACCATTTGTGCAATTCCGTGCTTCTTTGTGTGTCGGGATTCAGAAATATCTCTGGCCCTCGTGACCGTGTAATTAGGAGCAAGAATTCAGTGCCTTTTCCCGAAGTGCGCTCACGTGCAGGAACAGACTCAGAGATGATCTATCTCATGATGGACATGGAGCCGCAGAAGCCCGGAGAGTCGAAAATCACGTGATTCCCTACGCCTAAATCAAGAAGGAGTTCTGCATCCAGGACACCATTTCCTAGAGTTCCTAAAGTGTCCTGCTCGGGGAGGTTGTCAGCACTTTACTGAATCCATCTCGCAATCACATGCAGCTCGCAAATTGGACTTAATGGAAAGGAAATTCTGAATTTAGCCTCTGTGGACAAGGGATCAAATTCTGGTCCAGATCTTTGCTCACCTCATGAGCCTAGAGAAACTACTTCCTCTCTCTCTCCCTGGGGGGCTCAATTCCTTCAAAGTATAGACATAAGAGGATTTGATGGAAGAAGAGGGCAATTTAATTTAGGAAACATTTACCAGGTGCGCAATGGGTAGAGCACTAGACGTGGAAGCAGGAAGACTTATTTTCATTTGTTCAAATCCAGCCTCAGATACTTACTAGATAAGTGACCCTGGAGCAAGACATTCATCCTGTTTGCTTCAGTCCCTTATCTGTAAAATGGGCTGGAGAAGGAAATGGCACACCATTCCAGCATCTTCTCCAAATGGGGTTAGGAAGAACTGGACATGACTAGGACGACTCCATAATGACAATCCAACATGTTCTGCAGGAATTCAGAGACTCTGGATGAAAATCCTCACTCTGCTACTTAGTTGTTGGGAATTTTCCCCTCCCCTCTGGCCTTAGGATCCCTTTCTATAAAGTGGGGGGGGGGGAGGATAGGGTAACTGCCAAGCTTTCTTCCATTGCAGATTCTCCAAATCTACCGTCCCACATGCTCAATGTCCACTACAAGTCTGGGTGCTGTCCAAGGTTCTGGGACTAAAAAGCCACAAACAAAGCAATTGCCATTTACAGTCTACTGAGGGAACAGAACAGGCCCAGAGCTAAGAAAACACAAAGTATACACAACACAGAGTGATTATACAAGTAAAGAGGGCTCAGAGCCGGCAAAGGGAGAAAACCAGCAAGAAGAACTCGCATCTGAGCTCGGTTCTGAAGGCATTTTCTCTCTAAGGTTGCTTTGAGCTCTAAATCCTATTATCTCCAGGAATCTTTTGATTTTGCACAAAACAGTCCCCCTTTCCCAGGGAGAGACAAAGTCAATCTGTCTGGCTCTGATGCACATGTGACCTTGGATAGGATAAGTGCCTTCATTTCCCAGGATCTCACTTTCCTCATCCATATAATGAGGTGTCCAAGGTTCCTGGTGTTGACTTATGATCCACTGATTTTATGATCTATTTGCTTCCAGAGTAAATTTAACCAAATCCTTGATAATCAAAACAAAACTTATGTGAAAATGTGATCTGGCCCTAGGCCCCAGGGAGAATTGAGGACATAGGGGAACATGTAGGCAATTAAAAACTTCAAACAAACCAACTAAGCGCACACCAGTGGAATATGAAGTCTTTGAGAGCCAGGAGTGTGTCCTTTTGGGGTACGAGCTCTCAGCATCTGGAACAGCACCTGGCACAATGTCACAGCTTAATGTCACAATGTCACTGCTTCTGAAGTGAAATCACTGAAAGATTTTTGGCTATTGAGGTTCTGCTACATCAGGCATGTCAACTTTGACAACCTTATTTATGAAGTCAAGAGATGGAAATATTTCTTATATTTTTATCTAGGATGACTCAGGGGTCTTGTCTACACTGTGCAAAGCAGAATGAGAGCTTTTTGATGGAGTTAGACTGATAGCACTGACTGAAGAGACACTGAGCTGCTGCTGCTACTACTTCTACTACTGTTATTACTATTGCTACTACTACCATTATTACTACTGTTATTGCTACTATTACTCCCGCTACTGCTACTATTATTAACTATTGCTACTGCTACTACTATTACTACTGCTACTGCTATTGCTACAATTATTATTGCTACTACTACCATTATTACTACTGTTATTGCTACTATTACTCCCGCTACTGCTACTATTATTAACTATTGCTACTGCTACAATTATTACTGCTACTACTGCTACTATTATTGTTATTACCATTGCTACTATTATTACTATTGCTACTGCTACTATTATTACTGCTACTACTGCTACTATTATTGTTATTACCATTGCTACTACTATTACTATTGCTACTGCTACTATTATTGCTACTTCTACTGCTACTACTACTATTATTATTACTACCACTGCTGCTACTACCACTATTGCTACTACTGCTGCTGCTATTACTTGAATAGGATAATAACAGCACACACAATAAAGTACTACATTAATTGGTTTCTCTACTCTGGGATTCAAAAGCTAATGGTTCCTGAAAAATTCTGAGACCTTTCAGAGGTTATGTTAGAACTGTGTTTATAATAGTACAAAGACATTTTAATTCATAATATAATAAATATGAATAGATAAACCACATAAAGGAAAATCTCTTTGAGAGCATGTAATTATTTTTAAGAGTGTAAAGGAGTCCAGAGACCAAAAAGTTTAAGAACTGCTGCTCTAAGGAATAGAGGAATTCAGAAAAGGAAGAGCAGGACCCAGGTCATAGAGATCCCAGAAGTTTAAAGCACAGAATAAGAACTATCTCAGTTGCTCCTGGCAACAACCCTGAAGGACAGATGCTATTATTGTTCCCATTTTACAGGTAAGAAAACGGAGGTAGTTAGAGGCTAATCAGCTTGCCCAAGGTCATGTAGCTAGATCTGAATTCAAGTCTTCTGGAGTCCAGGCCTCATGCTCTCCCCTGTGCCATCAGAGCTGGAAATGGTCTCAGAGGAATGTAGTCCACTTTATACCCAACAAGAATGTTCTGTCATCCCCAAGGGACTTTTGCTTATTGATGTAGAATGAGGGGCAGCCCCTCCCCATCTGGGACAACTCTAGTTTTAGGAAATTTTCCAATAACTGAGTCTTGGAGTTCTACTCTTTCTTCCCACTCCTGCCCTCAAGAGCCAAGCAGATCAGAGGAGAGGCAGCCCACTGGTAATAGAAACCATGCTGAATTTGGTGACCAAGGATCTGGATTCAATTCCAGCTTCCCCTCCCCTCTTACTGGAACCTCTGCCAGCCACGTCATTTTTGTGTCCTCCATAAAGGGCTGGGGCTAGGCAGAATGGCCGTGCAGCCTGGGCTCTGAAAACGCTCTAAGGACCCGGTTCTCTGACCCTTAGAGGGGGGTCTCGGACTGAGAGAGAAGGAAGAGGAACGGACAAATGACCAGGCCTGAGAACAGCACCAGCAGCTGGGCAGAGCAGAGGCTGCAGCAGGCACAGACCCACCCCTGGCCCTGGCCGGATCCTTCCAAATCCTACCGTCTGCTGCAGGTCCTGGATGATGACGCGGATGACCAGAGTGTTGCCCTGGCTCTCCTCCATCTTGACCGTGGGCTTCTCCGAGGTCGCCCGGATAGTGTCATAGATGGTCTCCTCTTTGGAGCTGTCTGACTCGGACTCCATCGAATAATCGGAAAAGCTCTGGGCCATCTCATCTTCGCTGGACGTGGGACTCCGCGGCATGGCTCCGGGGCTGCCTTGTCTCCTCCTGTCTTAGAAAAAAAGCCAAAGGGACAAAGCGGAAACACATTTTAAAACCGGGAAGGTAAAACAACATTTTCAACAACTCAGAGATCTCTTTTTCACTTCCTATTTACCTTTGTAAGACTTATTTCTGCCTTCCCTTCCTTTACTCTCCCCCCCCCCCATCCTTTAAGTGTTAGGGCTATGGAACGACGGATGATGGTAGCTTGAACATTTTCTCTAAGAATCAAGAGTTGGTCCAACCAAAGTGGTCAACAAAAGAAAACCACGGTCCAGGGCAAAGACATATGTGCTCTCAATCCTGCACTGAGCATTTTTAACACCAACTTAATTCAATGTAATTTAACAAACATGGAGGATCTCCCACATGTAAGAAGCCATGCTAGGTGATAAGAACACAAAAAAGTAAAGGAAACAGATCCTAGCTTCAATAAACTCGCATAATAAGGGGGTGCAGTGGGTAACATGTAATAGTAAGTGCAATGTAAACACAAGAAAAACACATTTCAATAGTCAGAGCCGACATCGATATAGCATCTTAAGGTTTTCCTTGAAGTGTTTTACATATGATATCTCACATCATCCTTACAACCCTGTGAGTTAGGTCCCATTATTATCCTCATTTTACAGTTTAGGAAACTGAGGCAGAGGCTCACAGACTTACTCGGAGTCACATAGTAAGCGTCCAAGACAAGACCTAAACCCAGGTCTTTCCTGACTATAAAACCCACACTCTATCCAGTGTGTCACCTGTTTTGTACATGAAAAAGAAAAAGGAGAGAAGAAGGGAAAGAAGGAGGAAAGGAGGAGGAAGAGAGAGAGACAGAGCAATAAGGCAAGAGGCAAAGAGAGGAGAGAGAGAACAAAGACGACAGAGAGACAGAGAGAGAGAGAGAGAGAGAGAGAGAGAGAGAGAGAGAGAGAGAGAGAGAGAGAGAGAGAGAGAGAGAGAGAGAGAGAGAGAGAAAGGAGACAGAGAGGAGGGAAAGAGGCAGACAGATTGGGGGAGACAAAAAAGTGAGGGAGACCAGAAAAAGAGGGGAAACAGAACGGGGCAGGCAGAGACAGAGAGGGACAGAGAGCTAGACAAAATTAGAGTAAAATTCGCTTAGAGGAATGAAATATTTAGGATTTCAAAAAAATAATGAAAAAACTAGAAAAGATATGAGAACAGCTCTTGAGAGCTCAAAATATACTCTAAAGCAGTAATCACCAGAATATTTGGTGTAATAAGAAAAAATAGAAAACTAAATCAATGGAACAGGCTAAATAAGAAAGCATTTTAAAAATTGACTCAATACTCCAATTACTGCTAAATCCATGCACATCACTGACTTGGGGAAAAGCTCCCTATAAGATATGCTGAGGAAACAAAAAAGCAGTTGTGCAAAATTAGGTTTAAAGCAACAGCTTATACCATATACCACAGTAAACTCAAAATGTATATAGCCTTAAAGGGCGTGGAATTAAAAATATAAAGGAACAAGATCTCCAAGCTTTTCTAACAATGGCCAAGAGGAGAATTTTTAATCAAGCAAGGCATAAAAGGAATCATGAAAGATCAAAACCAGTTCATTTTGATTATATAAAATTAAAAAGTAGTGGGGATCAGGGCTAGAGAGAGAATGACTGCCGTCTTGGGTAAGTTTAAGGTACCTATGGAACATCCGGTTGGGAATGCCAGGAGGCTACAGAATCTGAACTCAGGAGACTAGGGTTGTACTTCTCTCTCTGGGCACATCAGCATAGAGATAATTACCTCTCCAGGAGGTTCTCTAGGTGAGAGATCAAGAGAGAGGCTTTCAATGGGTCAACTGACCACCCAAGGACTCTGAGGGAAGGGTTTGGCAGGGAGCAAGAAAAACAAGAGAGAACCGTGCCATAAAAAACAGAGAATTTGGGAGGAAAACCGAGCAGAGGTTAGAGGGTCGAGGATCTAATGTTGAGCAGTTAAGACTATGGGAAGAAAGAAGGGACAGACACCGAGTCAGGGAGAAGAGGATGAGAAATTTTGCTCCTTGAATTTGAGGTAAGAGAGAGTGAGGATCTTAGAGTGACTGAAGTGTGGGTGAGAAGTGGGGTGACAAGCTAAGACAAATGGGAACCCCACTTTCCTGGGCCTCACTCTAACCCTCCCAACTTGGCATTCTGCAAGAGAAATCAATTCAGAAACTTCCAGCTTCTGAGACCATCCCAGCTGTAGGACGTCATCATGTCCCCCTGCTGGTAACCTCATTCACCTTTGTTTTAGCTTCTTTTTAGTCACTTGCTCATCCATCCATTAGATGATAAGCTTCTAAATCTAGTTTATGCTTTTCTTTGAATTTCAAACTTTTAGCCCATTGCCTAGCACATAGGGGAAACGTAACAAATGTTTATTGATTATTACTGAGCTTGAGATGCCTATGGGAGAGACAGGGGACGATCCCAAGCAAGCCAAGGACTTTGAGTGCATGCTTCCTTCCAGCAGATGAATGTTGCGATTTCTGTTTGATCCCAGCTAATCCCGTAACCAATTTCCCTGCCTTGGGGCATATATTGAGTCAAAGCAGGAGCAGGAGGCAATGGTCATCATATGCTCTTACACAAAGAGTTGTCCTTGGAGAGCCAAGAGCCAGGCTAATTTTCCCTCCTTGCTTCCTCAGAAATCACTGCAGATAACTCACCAGCTCCATCGTTCTCTGCAGTAAACGATGAAACTGGACTTGAAGATCTCAAAGTCATGTAATCTTGGAAAGCAGCAATGTAATTATGTCTGCTCCCACTAATCTGCAGTCACAGAGAAAACAGAGCTGATGCGTCGCTTTCCTCCCACTAGAAATCCAGAAGACCAGGTAAAGACAACAATCCGAGACACAGACCAGGCTCTTCATTTGTGGGATGAGGATGCTGGGCCCCATGCAGATCCACTTCAGTCTCCCAGACAAGTCCCATAGGAAAAGTCCTAGTAAAAGGTCCCCCAGATGCCTTACTGGAGGCAGTGGGTGAAGCATGGGAGCATGGGTGGGAGTGGGGGAGCCACTTTTCTGCGTTTTCGTATGAGGGAAGTTAAGAAGGAAAAGCCATGGGCACCAGATGGTCCCATTCTCACAGTAGATACGGAGAACCTTTTTCTAGATCCAGAGTCATCCTTTCTTGGTGCCATAGGCAACCCCTCTGCCAGGAGAGCCAAAGGACACAGGATTAAAGCCCCACAGATTTATAGCTGGAAGGGACCTCAAGAGACAAGTAATCTGATCCCATCTCACAGATGAGGAGATCAAGGCCCTGGAAGGGTTAAAATCACACAGATGTCAAGGCCAGGATTTGAGCCTGGTATAAATGCCAGTCACATCAAATGAACTCCAGTGGGGACAGGGAGCAGACGCAGGTGACTGGAGCTGAAAGGCGACTATGGAGCAATTTAAATGAGCTCCTGCTTAAAAGCGCCATAATGGAAACCATAAAAAAGGGCCCAAACACCTTCCGATTGGGTATTTCATGACTGGCTGGCTACAAATCAACCAGGGCCTCCTGGGGAGCTCAGAAATACTGCAGTGGCCACGTGGCTGCAGGTAAATGCTGCTGCAGGAAGCCCAGCCTCAGCAGCCCGGACAAAAGGGCCACTCTGGCCCACTCACCAAGCAGCCTCAAGATGCGGGAGCCGATTTCCAAAATAATTATGCCTTTCCTTAACCCCATCACAGAAAAAAAAAAGGAGGTGCAATGAAATCCTCACCCCCTGAACAGGTGTGAAAGGAAGGATGAACTTGACCAGGATCCCAACCTGTGGGTCTGAACCTGACCAGGATCCCAACCCGTGGGTCTGAACCTGACCAGGATCCCAACCCATGGGTCTGCGACCTCCCCCAGGCTCTGATCTTTGAGACTTTCAGACAACCAGGGCCAGGCCCACATCACCTGGCCAGTTTTCCTGTGATTTCAATCACAGCCTCCTAGCTTTAGAGCGGGCTGGCCCTTGGAGGCCACATAATCCAGCCCCATCCACTTACAGGAAAGGGAAATGAGGATTCAAGCAAGAATCCCCAGCCTGTGAGCACAGGGAGAATCACAGTTTGGGGCTGGAAAGGTCCCCTGGGCTCCTCTAAGCCAACTCATCTTACAGACAAGGAAACAAGGGATCAAGAGAGGTAACAAGCTATGAGCCAATATATATTGGATCACTTGCCAGCTGGGGAAGAGGTGGAAGGAAAGGGGAAAAAAAAGGAGAACACAGTTTTGTAGGGGAAGTGTCAAAAATTATCCATGTATATATTTTGAAAATAAAAATCTTTAATTAAAAAAAGAGAGAGATGACGAGCAATGAGCCATCTAAGGTGACCCAGGGAGAAAGTGACCAAGATAGACTGCCCTCTTTCTGATGACTGACTCCAAATTCCTGACTTTTGTCCTGTCTATGGCATCTTAAAACAGTAAAGAGAGTCTGGATTTGGATGTTCTCTAAAAGTTTAAATCCTCTCTCTGAAATTCAGTCACTGGACAGTTCAGCCCAACTCTCTCTTTGAACCTCAAGCACATCTTTAAGACTATAAGTTGTTGGAACATTAATGCACTGTTGGTGGAGTTGTGAACTGATCCAACCATTCTGGAGAGCAGTTTAAAACCTTGCCCAAAGGGCCATCAAACTGTGCACACCCTGTGATCCAGCAGAGCTCAACTGGGCCTGTATCCCAAAGATCTTAAAGGAGGAAAAGGGGCCCACGTGCAGAAATGTTCATGGGGCAAGGAACTGGAAGCTGAGTGGCTGCCCATCATTCGGAGAATGGCTGAATAAGTTATGGTATATGAATGTAATGGCATATTATTATTCTGTAAGAAATGCTCAGCAGGAGGATTTCAGGGTGAACTGAGGCTAAGTGAAGTGAGCAGAACCAATAGATCATTGCACAGATAACAACAAGATTATACAATGATCAATTCTGATGGACGTGGCTCTTCTCAATAATGGGAGATTCAAGGCAATTCCAATAGACTTGGGATGGAGAGAACCATCCGCCTCCAGAGGGAGAACTATAGATTTAAACATGGATCAAAGTATTTTTGCCACAGGTGCACCTGCGCAGGCTTGTGGGTGGGTGCCTGTATGGGTGGTTGGTTCTCTCATGGTTTTTCCCTTTGTTCAGATGGAAATATATCTTTGATATGGAAATCTGTTTTAAATGATGGTACACATAACCTATATCATCAGATTGCTTGCTGTCTGGGGGGGAAATTTTTGAGCTGAAAATCTTACAAAAATGAATTTGAAAACTATCTTTCTATGTAATTGGAAAAATAAAATATTCACTTTTTTTTAAAGACTACAAATTGTGGTTAGGTTATTATATGCATTGGTGGAGGTCCAGGCACTTCAGGACAGGAACACCAGGCACTTCCATACTGATAAAATCATGTCTTTGATGTACTGATGTAACAAAACTGAAGAACAACAAGACACCATAACTGACTCCAATTTTTGTTATTACAAATACAGTAACTCGTCCTTTTTGTGTACAGAGAGGATCATTCTGTCTGCTAATATTTGTGGACACAGCATTATCAGTAAGATCCCAAGGGGACAAGACAACATTATGTAACAAAGATCAAAAGACATAGAAATATAAAGTGCTTTGCAAACCTTAAAGAACTACATAATGCTTCTTGCTGTCATTATTATAACTTCCATGACATAGAGTTCTGTCGTGTAACGCCAATTTCTATTTCTGCTGCTTTTATAAAAAGTGAATGTCAACACTCTTCATTTTTTGTGTTAATTAAAGATACGGACGTTCGTTTGCTATTTCCCAAATTATAAACTATATCAGAAAACTTTTCGTATTATTAGTGATAATTTCCATTTCTCCCTTCAAAGACGCTCTATTTCCATACTTTGCCAATTTAGCCACTGGAGAATGAATTTCCAATCAATCTTCTAAGAAATCTGAAGTCATATTTTTAAATCAAATATTTAAAACAAAGATTTTCCCCTGATATATTTCTATCATTTTATCTCCGATACAATGCTTTTTTTTTTCTAGGCAAGGTCTAATTATAAAATCAAATTAACTTATTTTATACTAAATTGGCAAAGTAGGGGAATAGATCATCTTTGAAGGGAGAAATGGAAATTGTCACTAATAATAAGTTTTCTGATATAATTTGGGAAATAGCAAACTAACGTCCATACCTTTAATTAGCACAAATAATGAAAAGTGTTGAAATTCATTTTTTATAAAAAATTATTCAATACATTTTCCCATTTCTTGATATATAATTAAAATTTGTTCTCCTTTTTATAACTGGAATAAGTATATGACTTCCTTTATGTCAAATTTTTATTCTATATTCATATTTGATTGGGGGAGGGATTCAGAGCATACAGCTCAGGACCCCCAATCCTACCCAGCCCTCAGACTACCCGTCACAGATGCATGGTCAGAGACAGGCAATCAGCCACAAGCAGACCAGCTAAAGAGCTCTTCCTGGGGAAGAGAAGACTTCTTGGAGATGGACTAACTAGGCTTAGGAGCTTGTGGTCTTGCTGAGATACTAGGAGAAGAGTTGGCTGCCCCAGGAGCAAAAGGCAGAGATTTGAGAGGTGCAGATTTCAGTTAACAGGAGGCAAGCTTTCCTAAGGGCTGAGCTGTCCCAGGATGTAAGAGCTTGCCTCCAGAGGCCCCGTGCCCCCTCGTCCCCCCAAGAGAAAGCTGGAGAGCTTATCAGTGATCTGGGGGAAAAGTAAATCCAGGGAGTTGGGGTTGGACTTGATGGCGAGTCAGTCAACAATCATCAAGGCTTTATTAGCCAGGACTCTTGCCACAAACTGCTCCAAGCAATTACTATAGATGGAAGGGAAGTTAAAGACATCTCAGATAAGAGAGATTAGCACACAGCCAAGGACGTCCAAGCTACACACAGGGCAGATGGAGAGGGGAAATGAATTCTTGCAGAAGGGGGTTTGCAGCCGAGACTTGAGACTAAGACATCAGAGGGAAGGAGAGGGATGGCTCAGCAGGAGAACAGCAAGGAAAAAAGGAATATAGTAAATATAGTAAAATAAAGAAATACGGTTATAAGAGGGAATGTGCTGTCTGTGGAGCTAATATGACTGGATCACAGAGTCCAGGGAAAGGTAAAATGCAGAAAAGTGGAAAGATAGAAAGGGCTCAGACCATGCAAGGCTTAAACACCCCAAAAATGACTATTTTTGACTCTGGAAAAGAAGAGGGTTAGAAAAAAAGATGGGTTTTGTTTTTTTGGCATTTTGAGTTTGAGATGTCTACGCATTGAGATGTCCAAAAAAGGCAATTGGAGACACAGGACTGAAATTCAGGAGAGAAGGTGGTGCTGGATATATAAATCTGGAACTCATCTCCTTAAACATGACTATTGTTGGAAATGGTCTCCCAAAAAAAAAAATGATGGAGTGAGATAGAGGGATGCCCTGGGAGAAAGGGGAAGAAAGGAGTAGAATGGGGTAGATTTTCTCACATCTAGGAAGCACAAAAGGAGAGCTCTTACAGGGCAAGGAAATGAGGGATGGTGATGGCAGGGGATACTTGAACCCCACTCTCATTAGAATTGGTAAAAACAGGGAAGAATATTTATATACTCAATTGTGTCTAGAAATTTAAATTACTCAATAAGGAAATAAGAGGAGAAAAAAATGAGAAAAATAGGAGAGATGAAAAAAGCATGGGAGGAGTAAGTAGGCAGTGGTTAAAAGCTAAATAGACTTTTGAAGAGAAACAGGGTAAAATGAGAAAGAAAAGAAGAAACAAGAAAAAGAGATGGAGGAAGAGAAAGAACCATAATAATTATAACTATGAATGTAAATGGAATGAATTCACCCATAAAATGGAAGCAGATAACGGAACAAATTAGAAACAAGAATTCAACAGTATGTTATTTATAGGAAGCATACTTGAAACAGAAAGGTACACAAACAGTTAAAGTAAGGGGTTAGAAGAGAATCTAATATGCTTCAGCAAACTTAAAAAAAAGTGGGAGTTGCAATGCTGGTCTCACACAAAACAAAAGCAAAAATAGACCAAGGAATCTACATTTTGCTAAAAGACACCATAGGCAATGAAGTGATATCAAAAATATTATAAGTTTCTCTAATAAAAGTCTAATTTTTTCAAATATAAGAAGAGTATAAAATAGAGTCAAACTTATAAGAGTCATTCTTTAATGGACAAAGGATATAAGCAGGTAATTATCGGAAGAAGAAATCAAAGCTGTGTATATCTAAAAATGCTCTAAATCATTATTGGTTAGAGAAAGGCAAATTAAAACAACTCTCAGGAACAATTTCATATCTATCAAAAATGAGAATGCTGAAGGGCATGAGGGAAAACAGGTACACTAATAAACTGGTGGTGGAGTAGTGATCTGGTCCATACTTTCTGAAGAATAACTTGGGGCTGTAAAACTGTTAATACCCTTTGACCAAGCAATCCCACTAGTAGGTCTATACCCCAAAGAGATCAAAATAGAAACTATATGTACAACAATACTTGTAGCAACTCTTTTTGTGGTGTCAAATAATGGTAATCAAGGGTAGTTGGGGAATGGTGTATGATTGTGTAAAATACTATTGTTCTGGAGACATGATGAGGGGGTACTTTGAGAAAAAAAAAACATGGCATGATTATATGAATTTATACAAAACGAAGTGAAAAGAACTGGGAGATCCTTAGTAACAGCAATATCATAATGATGATCAACTATGAGACTTGGCTACTCTGAACAAAATGATGACCAAGACACTTCCAAAGAGTTCGTGATGAAAAAATGCTAAACAACTCCAGAATGGACGAATGTAAACTGAAATGTGTTTTTCTTTTGGTTTTGGGGGAGTAATATCACTATTATGGAAATGTTTTAGATCACTTCACATGTACAACTGATATCCCTATTGCTTGCCTTCTCAGTAGGTGGGGAGAAACAAGAGAATTTTGTACTTAAAATTTTAAAAGTAAAGAATGTCAAAAAATAAATAATATGATACGCCTATGTATAGACATATAAATATTCTATATCATGTATGATATATATGTCTATATTTAAAAACATGATCATTGAACCCATGGGAGCTGATGAGATCATTACATGAGAAAGCCTGTAGGGAAAAGAGAACCCAGAACAGAGTTCTGTAGGATACCTACAGTTATTGAATATAATATGGATAAGGTTCTAGTAAAAGAGTCTCAAGGCATAATTAGTCAGGTAAAAAGAGAATCAGGAGAGAGCAACATGAGAATAATATAGAAAGGAGAGCTTGCCGGAGAGGAGAAGGGGATCGGCTATGTCAAAGGTTTCACAGAGGTTGAAAGGATAGGAGAAAAGGCTACTGGATCTAGCTGGTCAGGGATCACCAGATCCTTTGGAGAGGAGTTTCAAGGGAATAATGATGTTCAGAAGCCAGAATGCAGAGGGCATCAAGGTGGAGGACCTAGTACAGATGGCTTCATCAGAAAACTTGGCCAAGAAGAGCTAGGAGGGCTCAGATCAGGAGATTATTATGGACAGGTAAAAAATAAGCAACAAGCAGGGAGGGGGTAGTCATGAAGAGTCAGGAGAGAAGGAAAGTGATAACTGGGCCCATCTTTTGGGGAGATGGGAGCAGATAGGATCAAGGGCACTTTCATTCTGGCAAAGTAAATGGCCAACTATCCATCCAGGACCAGAGTGAAGGAGAAGATTTTGAGGAAAACCACCCAAGTTAAGAAGAGGGAGCTCTTGGCAAATGGCCTCAGTTTGCTCTGTAAAGAGCAAGGCTCTCAGCTGAGGGGGGTGAGGAAGGAAGTGCCACAAGATACTTGTGGAGGGATGGAAATGTTTGCAGCAAGTTGCTGAAAAAGTGAATCTATTAGGGAGGTGAGAAACAGCAGGCTCAGCGAGATCTCATGATTTCCTCCAGCTCCGCTCCCCAGCACGCAACAAGAACCCAAACAATGGATGGCAGGAACGATCCTGCCGGCTGGCGGGGAGCCGCCGGGAAGCCAGCTCCAATCGTTAGGGAGCTTCTCCTGACCACGCGTCTAAGTGAGCTCCATCACTGCTCTAACCTGTTGGTCTGAGTTTGAAGGTGAGAATTAACTGCACGCCAGGCTTTGAGCTGAACAATCAGGCTGAGTCATGTCTGTACCTCGCCAGTGTTTTGGAACATGTGCCTTCTCCCCTGGTGTTACTTCTAAGGAGGATAAAGTGATTATAGAGGTCTTTGAATTCAAAACATCTGTTTGAAAAGAGCACCTTGGGACAATGCTGGAGAGAAGGAAGGACTGGTTTAGTCTCTTCCCCATCCTATGGCTACAAACAGACCTGCTCCAGATAACAGAAAACTCCCAGACGAAGCTGCTTCCCTGGGCACCTTCTGGATGGCTATAATCTGAATTTACCCCAAAGCGAATGTTTTTTCTCTTTCCTTAATCTGCAAGGGTAAAGAAAAGCACTCTGATTGCAAGAGAAGGAATGCAAATGATCACAAGTTTTCTGAAGTGGAGGCACCTCCAGGCCTTCTACTATCATAGCAGCACAGATAGGAAGTTGGAAGGGACCATGGGGTCCCAGGATGGCAGAGAAAAGGCAGGGATTTGCATGAGCTTTCCCAAATTTCCTTCCAGACAATTTTAAATAATGCCACAAAATGAATTTTTGAATGACAGAGCCCACCAAAAAACAAGTTAGAACAGTTTTTTAGCCTAGCAACTGAAAAAAGGCAAGAAAGGTCTCTCACACAAGGTAAGGGCAGTGCAGTAAGTAAGAAAGAAACCAAGGGCAAGCCTTCAGACAATGGCCTCCAGAGCACTCAGTCCACAGACGATAAGGGGGACCAACTACTGTCAGAAGGAGATCACAGGCCTTTGCTGGCATTGAGTACAAGGCACTGTTGCACTGCTCATCCTTGGATGAGGGTTGTGGTCACAGTCTCAAGATGAGAAGGAGCATTAGCCCCGGGGGAACAGGGACACTAGTCACAGCCGCAAATTGGTCACTCACAAACCAAAGCACAGGCTAGGATAATAGTAAGCATACCTCTCCTTAAATCATACCTGCTGGGAAGAACTGAAAATTTAAAGGCCCCCCAAAATTAGCTCTAAGAGCAGCAGTGGTGCTCAAAAATAGAGCCCAATTTAAAAATAGAGTTAAAAGCCAAGAACTAAGCTGGAAAAATGAGTAAACAACAACCCCCCAAAAGCCTGACCATATAAAGTTACTGTAGTGATAGGAAAGATAAAAATACAAACTCAGAGAACTTTAGAAATAGGCTGGAAAAATGAGTAAACAACAACAACAAAGAACCTGACCATAGAAAATTACTGTAATTACAGAGAAGATTAAAAATACAAACTCAGAGAACTTAAAAATGGAGTTAAAAGTCAAGAAATAGGCTGGAAAAATGAATAAACAACAACAAAAAGAGCCTGACCATAGAAAGTTACTGTTGTGACAGGGAAGATAAAAACACAAACTCAGAAGATAATAACAAAATCAAAACTACTATATCCAAAGCTTCGTATAAGAATGTGAATGTCTCAGACCCCAGAAGAATTCCTGGAAACACTCAAAAAAAAGGATTTTTTTAAAATCAAATAAGAGAAATAAAGTAAAAATTGGAAAAAGAGTGATGCTGAAACTCATGGGGGGAAAATGGAGCAATAGCTTTGAAAAGAAGGCAACAAAAATACTAAAGAAAATAACACTTTAAAAAAACAGGATAGGACAAATGGTAAAAGAGGCATAAAAATCCAATGAAGATAAAAACTTGTTAAGAAGCAAAACTGGCCAAATGGAAAAAGAGGTACAAAAACTCACTAGAGAATTCCACAAAAAGTAGAACTGGCCAAAATAAAAAAAGAAATTAATTCCTTAAACATTAGAATTGAACAAACGGAATGACTTCATGAGACATCAAGAAACAATAAAACAAAATCAAAAGAATAAAAAGTAGAAAAATGTAAAAATACCTCACTGGAAAAACACCTAACATGGAAAATAAATAATTTAAGAACCACGGAAATTTGGAATTAAAAAAAATTTAGGACAGATGTTAAACGTTATTTTTGTATAAGGTTAACTCAAAGGTCCACCCATTATAAAACTGCAGAGAATTTCCATTCAGTCGATTCAGCTTCTCCTAAGGCTGTTGCAGCATGGGGGATTGTCATCCAACATGTCAAATGCTTGTTATTTCCCAAAGCTACTCAGTCAATGGTTCCTGGACTCTGGATGCCTCACTGTCCTTCTAGTTCTCAATCCCCTCACCGGTAAGATAAGGGGGCTAATGATTCCTAGGATTCAAGGGATGGTCCAACCCAATGTCTGCCTTTATAAACGTGCCCCGCTATTCCACACCAGCTAAATGGGGAGCATGGCGTAGAGGGGAAGAGAGGGACCTTCACAGTTACAGTTTCAACCTTAGTCTCAGGGGATGAATAATCCTATTAACTACACAGTGGGAACGGATGGGGAGGGCTGGGAAAGACACTTAATTATTAACTCCTGGGAAACATAAGCAGAAAACACCTTTCTAAAAAGCAAAGGTGTGGAAAAGGAACCAAGACATTGGGCTCCTTATCACCCCGGCTCACCACCTGTTAAGAAGGAGACATGGGGCTTTCTAATTCCTTCCTGCTGCCCATGCTTGGGAAGGGATGACATTACACGGCCATCAGACACTGTCTGAGGTGAAAATGAGAGCCGAGGGAGGAGAGGCCGAGGGGACGCCGCCTTCCCCGCTGGCCAGCCGGGCTCCGGGAACACTCACTAGCAAGAAAACCTTCTTAAATGGCCAGTTGTTCTTAAGGCACGTTCCCCATAGGATGGTGAAACTGGAGCTCTTCACACAAATTAATTATACAGCAGACTCTCCTTGGGATGACATTTAAGGCCTTTCACAATCTGACTTCTGCCTGGCTTTCCAGGATGATTGCACATTACTTGTCCAGACAAATTGATCCACTTCCTGTTCCCCATCTATGAATCTCTCACCTCTGGGCCTTTGCCCAGGCTGTGCCCCCTTTCCATCCCCTTCACCCCCCATGCTACAGCTCACAACTCTTCACTGACCCCTTCAGGGAATGTTTCCTCCATTTCCACAAAAATGACTTTCCTGTTACTGTGTGTATCATGTCTGTCACAGTAGAATGTGACTTCCTTCAGATCAACAGCCTCCCTTTTTGCCTTTCCATCCCCACTCCTTAATTCAGTGCCTGGAGCACAGTGAGTGATTAGTGTAGGCTTGTTGGACTGAATCCAAGGATTAATCATTAATAATAATAAGAGTTACCATTTATGCAGGGCTTTAAGGTTTGGAAAATGTTTTTCTTTAACTCTTCCAGCAGCCCTAGGAAAAGGGGGCTTTTATCACATTCTACCAAGGAGAAAAGAAAGCTCTGTCTGCTAAACAGACTTGGCCAAGACCACTCGGCTCAAAGTTCTGAAGCTAGATTTCAACTCGGGTCTTCCTCACCCAAGACCCCGCACTCTAGGCACAGCTAACTGCCCAAATGACTACTGGGTAAGCGATACTTGTATCAAGAGGCTAAATTTGATTAAATTCAGTAAGCATTCATCAAGCACTTACTATGTGCAGGAACTGTCTTATGTCCTCCAAGAAATCTTTGGCTAATTCCCCAATCCTTCCCAATCCCCAGAGCAGGTAAATGAACAAAGCATCCCACCTTGCCGATTCCTCATTCCATGAACATGAACTATCTACAGAATGTGACTTGAAGGGAATGGCAGAATTTCCAGCAATTTTCTGGAATTTAATTGCCTCTGTTTCCTTATTTGTAAAATGAGCTGAAGAAGGAAATGGGAAGGCACTCCAGAATGTCTGCCAAGAAAACTCCAAAGGGGGTCATGAAGAGTCAGACATATCTGTAAAATGTCTGGACATCAACAAACTCTTCATCCAAAATGGAGGAAGTGAGGGGTCATCAAAGAGTTAGGACTGAACGGGCAACAATATGTATTGTGGGGTCTCAGTGATTATATCCATTAACGTGAGGGAGTGGAGGCAGCAGGGAAGCAGTATTACCACTCAAACTGAATGCTACTGTTTTATTTCTATTTCTATTATTCCTACTAATAAATTATATTATTTCTACTAATAGGTTATAAGATTTCTACTCATAGATTATATTATTTATATCTATTAGGTTATATTATATTATTTGTCTAATAACCAATATTATATTATTTGTCTAATAGGTTATATTATATTATTTCTGTCTAATAGGTTATATTATTTCTATTAATTTAGTATATTATATTATTTCTACTAAAAGATTTATTATTTCTAATAGGTTATATTATATTATTTCTACTCATAGATTATATTATTTCTACTCAAATTATATTATATTATTTCTATCTACCAGAATTGCATTTTCACAAACAATCCTCTTTTCTCTTGTTTCAGAAACTTTATATTCTGAAATATTTCTGTTTGTTGACTTTAAATTCAGAATGTTTTTGAAGGAAGTGCTCCTTGTGACTCGGAGATGGCAGAATTGAAAGGAGGCGGCCCTGGCTGCTGCTGAGTGACCCACAAGCCCACCCTCTGGGAAGGGAACAAACAAGTAGGCCTTTGGGTCCAAGATAAATGAAAAAGCAAAATTACCGACTCGCCATCCCCCGCCGCCTCCCGCCCTCACAAGTTGCTTTGGCCACCACGTGGCTCTCTGCTCAGGTTGGAGCCTTCCTTCTCTAAGAACATGTTCTCACGGGCCCTAAGGCTGCGTAAGCCAGAGACCGGCTCTGAGAAAAGACTCTAGGAACCTCAGCGCTCTTGAAATATCACGATTCGTGTGAGCGAACAGCAGAGGCGGACGGTCTTCTTGGGACTTGGGCCCAAGGCGCAAAGAATCCCAGGAAAGGTGATCCCTGAAGGAGATCCCCATCTCACCGCGTCCTGATCCAATCTTTGTGGAATTCTGGCACCCACTCTGGGAACTGGACCAAGAAAGGCTACGGAAAACCTGGAGAGATCCTGGGATAAATCTCACAGAGCAGTAAGGATCCCAAAGCACAGAAAAGCAGGGGGTGATGACTAAGCGCAGGGTCCAGCACTTAGTAGGAACTCGCCGTGTGATTACTGACTGAGCGGCGGGTCCCGAATCCACGGGAGGGTGGCTGGGCTTGGGACCTGATCCATCCCTCTAAAGACTAAATGAATCAGTCTCTTCAAGCCCTCAAGTCTGCTTCTCTGTAAGTGAAAAGAAGCCTTTGTGGGAAGGTCTCCGGGACATCCACCATAAAAGGCAACTCTAGAAGCGCTTCATAATGGCTGTATTCTGAAGCACAAAAAGAGGGCCACTTCCCACTGCCCGCTTTCCCAGGCCACCAGTGCTCAAACAAGGGAGCGCCTCATTTTGCCGGGGCCCTCGTCTCCGCGCCAGGGAGAAGAGGCAGACTTCTGCGACAGTCTGTCCGGGGCAGACAGCCCCTCTCCCTGGGGACGGGACGAGTCCCGGCCTGCTTTTCAAGTTAAGAGAATTCAGCTCTGTTCCACGGCTCGCTCGCCTCCTTGGGTTTCACGGCTGATAAGTGGGGTATCCCTTTCAGCATTTCATTCATCCGTCTCCCTCAGGTAGGAAGCCAGCCCTCCCTCAAAGCCAGACAAAGCAGCCGTCTGGTGACAAGAAGCGAGCTTCCCATGGATGGCACTGCCAACAGAAATAAATGGGGCGGGATAGAATGATGCCCAGGGGCGGGGCCCCCATCGAGACAGATAAGGGACCTTCGGCCCTGTGCCTCTCCGCAGGCAGTGGGGCCAGGAAAGAAGAGAGAAAATTCCTGTGTCTGAAAAGAGAGCCAAGCCCTGTGGTCCCCGATGCAGCTCGGGTCCGGGGGCAGGAGCTGACCCGTGTGTCTCGGACGGGACACTCCGGAACGAGCGGGGCTCAGAATTCGGTGCAATCAGATCCGGGCCTGTCTAAGAAAGTGCTCTCCAAGCCTTCAATCCTTCTGCCCTTTGTCTAGCTCGTGAACTCGGGCTGAAAGCAAAATTAAAACAAAGAAATTCTCCGCTGACATTGAAGATGCAGTCATCAAAAATGCTAAACAGAGAGCTAAGGACGCGTCGGGACGATCCCATCCGCTCAAGGAGGAAAAATACAGGGTGCCGAGGCTCGAACTAGCGGTTTGCTCTCAGAGAAGAGGAGAAAGATTTGCTGATGGACAAGGAGGAAGTCCCTCATGCCCCTGCAGCATCCAGGTGGGCAGCCGTGGAGACCCCCCCCCCAGCATGGGAGGGGGAACGTTCCATCAGAGCAGGGCCTGCCGGCTTTTCTGGGCCATTTTTATACAAGATCCTCCCAGCTCTGAATCTAGGAGCGAGGAGGTGCAGGGAAATGATCAGACACTTACTAGCTGTGGGACTCTGGGAGATACTTTGCCCTGTTTGCCTCAGTTTCCTTCACTGTAAAATGGGATAATAACACACCTACCTCACTATTGTGAGGATCAAATAAAATAACAATCTTATAAATAACAATAATAAAGTGCTAATAAATGATGACAATTATAAAGTACTTAACGTAAGGAAGCACATGATAAACACTAGGTATGTATTGGCCATCACCATTGCCCCCATCTCCAGTTGTAGCATTTTCATTACCGGCTCCCTGCCCTCCGTCCAAGGTCCATGAGCGCCCACCGTCAAAGAATCCCAGGACGTCTAAGGGGGCAGATTCACCCCAACACCTG